>NC_136782.1:4833921-5071421 GCF_947034865.1 Barbatula barbatula | reverse complement strand
TCGTGCTATTCGGTTTACTCTTGACGGGTAAGTTTACTTTTGGGAAAGAAAATACTTTCAAGATGAGTTTTGTTGGAAAATGTCTTTACTGTGGAAAAAATGATGAACAGATTTTCATCCATTTTTTAAATCTTTTTACAGTTTGTTCAAGTGTCATTTTAATTTGATCGAAAACCACAAATTTACAAAAACAGACTGCAAATTTACATGCAAACCATTTACAGGAAAAAAATTTAATTTAAAAACTTCAGCATAATGTATTTATAAATATTTATTACTGATTTGCCAAATATATCAGGTATCTTTAAATTGTATAAATAGCAAGAAAGACCGGATCAACAACAATGTAACTGAATAATTTTATTATACTTTCTTCAAGTTAAAACATGCTGACAGTTTTCAAACATAGCAAAATCAAAACATTCAGAAATATGCTTTTCAATGCCATGCAATGTTTACTTAAACTGTCAGTGTTTACTCCATGTCACACAACCATTTCATAAATTTTTCTTTCTTTCTTTTTCCAGTTCAAATTCATGTTTTGAAGACACTTCGGTGTCTTGGCATGGGCTGTTTTTATCCAAGAGTGGCCAGCTGTTTGCATGTTTTAACATAAAATTTATATTATTTTACAACTGGTTTAAATTAAATTTATAAATGAAAGAATATTGTTTTTTGCAGCTACATTTTAATGGGCTGCATGCATTTTATGTGGGCAACATTAATCTTCGTTTTCGGGGTTATGAGCATTTATGGTATCTATGGCTCCAATCTTTGGATGCAACATTTCGTGGAAGTTTATGTGTTATTTGAGATTCGCCATTACAATATACACTACAAGTAAATGAAAGATAGAGAGAAAATATTGGATACGTTAGATACATCCTAGATTTTTTTAATACAATACATGGCCAAAGGTGAGCGGTGATGATTTAATAATTAAAGGGACAGTTCCACCCAAAAATGACAATTCTGTCTTAATTTAATCACACTTAAGTTGTCCTGGGGCACCATAGACTACCATAGTAGAGTTGTCAATGGTGCTCCTATTTGCTTACAAGCATTATTTGAAATACTGTTCTTTGTGTTCTGCAGACCAAAAAACTTTATATAGATTTGGAACCACTTGAGGGTACGTTTCTGATGACTTTTTGATTTGGCTAGGCCCTTTAATTCCAAGACAGATCTGAATGCTACATTCTTAAAGGGACAGTTTAGCGAAAATGAAAATTCTGAATCATTGAATCACTCTTAGGTTGTTCCAAATCGATATAAATATTTTGGATCAAACAAGATATTTTGAAAAATGTGGGAAACTAACCAGTTTTTGGGGGACCATTGATTCCCACAGTAGTTTTCCCCTATATTAGTCAATGGTGCCCCAAACTGTTTGGTTGCAAACATTCTTTCAAATAGTGTTCTTTGAATCATGCAGAACAATGAACTTCATACAGAATGATGTTTGGAACAACTTGAGAGTGAGCAAATGATGACAGAATTAAAGTTTTTGGTTCGGCTTGTCCCTTCGATTCCAATACGGATCTTAATGCTAAATCTACAGTATGACATTCTTAAAGGGATGGTTCACCAAAAAACACAAATTCCATCATCATTTAATCGCCCTCAAGTTGTCCAAAATCAATATAAGACTTTGTTCGCACTGCCACACTGGCTTATGTTTATAATCTGATGCTTGATATTCAACCAAGCTGACGGATGGTGCGCGAAGCTCTAAATCAGGGCAGAATTGTGACACATGCCGATCTACAATGACGCAAAAGCTGCCTGAATTCCGATATGATCATTGGGACTGATGGCAAAAATTGCCAATCATCAGACCTGTATGTATCCGATTTAGGACCAAATATGGAAGTGGCTCAGATCAGATTTAAAAAGATGGGATTCCATGTGGTTTGTCCTGTTCACACTGTCATGCAGTAAACAGATCTGTGTCACATGGGCAAAAAAATCTGACCATTGACTATAGTTTTTTCCTTGCTATATTTAGTCAATGATGCCCCAGAACTGTTTACGTAACTGGTTACAATAAAACTTTCTTACAAACATTATTCTTTGTGTTCTGCAGAACACGTTTTTTATACAGGTCTGGAACAACTTGATGGTGAGCAAATGATGACAAAAATTCATCAATTCCAAGACAGGTCTCAATGCTATAAGAAGACATATGCCATAAGAAGATAGTTCATCCAAAATGAAAATTCTCATAAAAATTATGATTCTCTTTGTTTTATATCCAGATCACAGACCTTCTCAGTCCCACCATGGAGCTGTCAAACATCACAAACAACTGCTCCATTACTGAGTTCAAGAATACCATCTATCCGGCTACGTACTTGTTCATCTTTTTCCTGGGGCTCATCGGCAACCTCACATCTCTATTCTTCTTCATCAGAAGATGCAGAACAAAGGCAGCTTCCTCTCCGGTCAACATCCTTATGGTCAATCTCCTCATGTCCGACCTGATGATGGTGTGCTCGCTACCACTCCGAGCCGCCTACTATCTCATGGACTCCCACTGGGCCTTCGGAGATGTCACCTGCCGAATCATGTCCTACATTTTCTACATCAACATGTACGGCAGCATTTACTTCCTCATGGTTTTAAGCGTGGTGCGCTTCGTGGCTATCATTAAGCCGTTCCAATACGTTCGCTGGCAAAGCTCTCGGAGAGCTTGGATGATATGCCTCGTTGTCTGGCTAATCGTTTCCATGGCCTCCATCCCGCTTCTGAGAGCAGGAGCTTCTGAGGTTGAACCTGGCCGTACGACATGTTTGGAATTGGACAAGACCCTGCTGGAGACCATCATTATATTGAATCGTGGTGTCTTGTTTTTAGGCTTCGTAATGCCCTTTGCGGTCATCTCAGTGTGTTACATTTTCGTGGTCTTTCATTTGCTGAAGCTGAAGAGGAAGAGTCAGGGATCTCAGTTTAATCACAAGAAGTCTTGCTCTCTTGTCATCATCGTGCTTCTTATATTTCTCACGTGCTTCATGCCGTATCACGTAGTGCGAACGATCTTCTTGGAGGCTGAGATGGAGGTTATAAAGAACGGCTATGGGGAATCATGTTATTACATTCAACGGCTGAGAGAGGCTGCTGTCGTCACACATTGTCTGGCTTCGGGAAACAGTTGCCTGGATCCACTGCTTTTCTTTTTCGTGGGGGAACATTTTATAAGCTTTTTGCGGGAGAATACATCGAGAAGGCAAAGTTGTATTATAGAGCAAAATGTAAAAGAGCCAGACAGCAAGAGAGTTAAGACTGGTGTGTTGTGTTTGGGACGTGTCGAGACTTGAGGGAAAACAGGTAAATTCCACAAATACCTTAAGAGGAAGAAAATATCCTCCTAGTGGACAGACACATCACATATACGTTTTCATTTGAGGTGAAGCATGTCATATCTGCACTTCTGGCACGTTTGTAATGTCAACAAAATATAAAGCTTTTGCTCTATCAGAGCCATGGGGCGGGACTATCTGTTTGTCCAAACAATAGCATGTGGAGGGAGTGCATGTAAATGAGGTTACATGTAAAGTAAATTAAGACTTTGCATAAGATAAATCTATTGTTTTTTTTCTTCTGATGAAAGAAATCTTGTAATCTTGCCTTGTCCACACTTTGCTTTGTGTTTCAACCTCCCGATGTCCATGATTTCAGAATGAATTTAAACATTGATGATTTAATCCAGGAATAAATCGCCTCTGCTGTGCTAAACACAGTAATTCTATTCCTTTTATTCTGTTGCTTAACGATTATTTCTTTTTTACAGTTATTATTCCTTTGAAAGTGAAAGATATTCTGTATGTGTATATCAGCATATTTAACTTTGTTGTTGTTGTGAGAGGAAATGGGAAACAGTTGATTATTTTGAAAAACAACGTTTTTGACTGTAATGTTAAGGAAGTGATGCAAACAGACAATAGAAACTGGTGAAAATTTATTATAGGGCGGTCAAACGGTTAATCACATCCGGAATATGTCTGTGTACTGTTTTGTATATATGTAGGCCTATACTGTATACAGAGAGAAAGATTTAGATGTATTTATTTACCAATAATTGAAATTATATATAAACATATATTCATTTTTACATTTAATACTTTTCTAACATATTTGTGTGTACATATGTTTGTGTGTTTATAAAAAATGATATGCACAGTACAAAGACTTTGAGAGATTATGTAAACACAAACTTTTATTCTGGACGTGATGAATCGCTTTACAGCTGTAATTAATTACTTTATAACAATTATATTGAGAAGGTTTTAATGTTGTTGAATGTTTTTGAATGTTGATGTATGGGTGAGGTAAGGAGTTGGCAGACCAAAATAGGTTGGTAATAATAACTAGGCAACAGATGGGACAATATAACAATAGATGCAATATAGACCCATTCAATTTATTTTACGCATTAAATAAAATAAAATGTAATTAAAATAATACATCATCTATACAGGTTATATTATGAAACACAATCTGTAAATCATCCATGATTGCATTTTAATCCTAAATTTCCATATATTGCACATCATAAATATTGGTATCACAAATATAATAAAAAAGGCAAAAATTTGACAAAATTTGTCTGTCTTGTCCTTCATTTTGGTAATCTGTCACTTCTCTCACGGATTTCATAATCCACTTGGATCCTAACTCTTTGACCTTCGTCTAATTTTATGCATACAGCATCAGGTCATTAGTGCTATTATTTATCATTTAGTTTGAAGAAGTTGTTTGAGAAAAAGATGGAGGATAAAAACAGGGAGTTGAAACAGTTTTGGGGAGAAACTCTTCAAACATAAACAATTTGCAGATTTGGACTCTGTAGGTAAATAGCAGAAGGGAGAAAGCAATCAATCTGACCTGGAGTTTAACGGAAGGTATGTGAAAAACCTGAAACATATTGTAAGAACATTGTATTATTCTTCTTTTATCAAATGATAATTTAATGAAATATAAATGAATAAATATATTTTAAAAATACAATTAAAGTGAACATTAGACGGACTTTTTATATTTCAAAAATGACTAGCAAGTTTGCAGAATTGCAGTTGCAGCGCCACCTGCTGAGCATTCATGTGATGATTTAAAAATAATTTCCCATTCGGCACACGCGGCTCTATGTCGCTCTCTGGCGGAAACAAGCAGAACACACTGTCACATTTCCAATATTCCCAGATTCGTCTCAAATTTTAAGTTCTTAATTATTGTGATAACACGCTCAAAAATATTCATTCATATAAGAGAACAGGTTTTCAAAATCGGGTATTCAAGAAAAATATATTCATACAAAAATAAAAGACTTCTGTTTTATTGGGTAGGCATCGCGTTCACGACCCGGTGGCCCCCCCTGTCGGCTCCAAAGCGAGAATGGCATCTACATTCGAGATGTTGTGTCTTTCAAACAAATAAATTAGTTCCCATACAAATATATATATACATTGAAGTTAAAACGCGGCAGTTAAACGTTGAATAACACACTATAAAACTACTAAGCCCGTTCCCCGTCAACAACATGTCCGAATAACACATTGCGTAACAACAAACCCGCAGAGAATGGGAATGAAAGTCGCTTTCGGTAACGATGGTTGACGCGGTCGCGATACGCATGCGCAGTGACGTGCGTATACTGTGTACATTCTTGAGCGGAAAATGATGGCGATTATCCAGACGCTTCAAGAGCCTGCGCTCGCCCGTGGATGGAGGTGGCCGTAAAAACGAACACCCGCGGGGAAAAGTTGTTTGCTCGGCAAGGTCGCGATCCGTCTCCGCCCCTGGACGTTTTCAGACGTGGGAAAAAGCGAGTGGACGAGGCTCGCGGCTGTAATCTGCTGTAGTATTGAAGTGTGGAACAGCCACGTAGCTTATAGAGATCCAGATCTCACACACACTGGCCTAGCACTTTAAAGACCCCTATAGACACCTACGCATCGAGCCGAAGAGGAGTGATCGTGTGAAGAGAAGACAGCGAGCGAAACCAGCTGTCGGTGAGTTTCTTTCGCGTTTGCACTTTGTTTGAATTGACCGAATGTGCATTTCTGGACAGCCTGCGTCCGACACAGGAGAATGTGGGTTTATTTACCTTCGCCGTGTACCTTTGCTGGGTCTATTTTGACTTGTTTGGGTCCACTTCTGGCGCGCAGTGAAGCGTGTCTGCGTTTTAAAGGAAAAGAACACAGCGGGGCCTGAAATGCGCACGTCAACGTCATCTGATCATAGAGCTGCAGATTAAGTGCCGCTGCGGTCACTAAACGCACTCAACGGTGGCCGCGTCTCAAACTACGGGCGCGTTAAGCGCCGGTCGAAGCGTTATTTTGCGAACGCGACTAAAACACTCCGCGATAACACGCTTGAGACAAACACGAATTGCACCAACTATCCAATGCGCTTATAACGCGCAGAATTGTTTGTTTCGATGTCCGACAATTGTTCCGAAGTGACCCACAGAAATGTGCGCATCGAAAGTTGTACGAGACCTAAACGCCTTACTCGTGTATTTGCCCACAAATGTCTTGTTATTTAAAAATTCGCCAGATCCGAAAATGTTGGATTATTTTGAATTTCGAAGTCCAGAGACAGTCTAAGTATTGCACTTCTCATGGCCACCTCTTCGTTAAAGCGTGGTTCTTAAAGTCATGGACTTTTGGGGTCTTTCAAACGTAACTCGTCTCAATGCTTTAAATCACCTTAGTGATGCTCCTTTCCTGGTTGTATTAAAGTTTGCCACCAGATGCCGGAAATGTTCAGTAATTCACTCACAGACTGTATTATTCCCCCCGGCTTAGTTTTGTTGGAATAAATAAACAAAGGCTGCAAACAAAACAACAGAGATGTGCATATAAATATAAAACGCAACGCTTTCGGTGAGCGAATGTAGGTTTATTTGACATTTTTCACTCACAACAGTTGAATATCAGTGCTCTCTTTAAAGTGATACTTCACCCAAACGTTTAATTCTGACGTCATTTACTCACCGTTGAATGTGTATAAATGTATTTAGATATTTGTAAGAAGGCTTATAACCAGACAGATCTCAACACCCATTGACTCACATAGTAGGAAAAACGACTCGTTCTGTTTAACAAAAAAGAAGAGATTTTGAAGAATGTAGGACAGCACACAGTTCTGGGGCACTTTTGACCACCATTGAATTTTTTCCAATTATGGTAGTTGAGATCTGTCTGGTTATAAGCCTTCTTTCAAATACCTTTCTCTGTGTTCATCGGAACAATGAAATGCAAACACATTTGGATCAACTCGAAGGAGAGTAAATGATGACCGATTTTTCATTTTGGGGTGAAGTGTCCCTTTAACATCATTACATGCATTGTTGCTTTTTAGGTTTATGCACAGAGCTGTGCTGCGGGATAACATTGGTCATTTATTAATAGTCCCAGGGCTGATAACTATGCAAACATCATTGCTTGTTTTAGAAGTTGACGCTGTGCTTAATTTCCTCGTAAATGTAAATGAGTCTACCGTTTTTCCTGAAATTGTATCCTTATGTACAAAAGCAAGGTTAGATCATTGGATGTCCGTGGCAGGTTTCATATATTTGGGACATTTTTGTTTTGTAACAGAATCTCTTTTGTTTTTCTTCGAATGTGATATTTGTTTGGTGTACGGTATAATCCCGTCCCCTTGTGGGCACATCTGCGTCTTTTTTCAGCTGTTGTTTACAGGTTATGTTTTGCATCGCTGCTTTGATAATAGATCTGTGATCCATCACCGCATGAAGTCAACATTGTTTTTCTGTTTTCATGGACACTTTGTGAGGAAAATCAGGATCGTCGGTATCCACACAAACACACAGATCAAGTTGCACCTGATTGTTACGGGCTCAGATATTCCAGCAAATTCGGCCATATGTGTGGTTGTCATGAGGGTAGCTACACTGCCACTAAATGTCCATTGGACTGTTCTCAGTTTTGTAGTGTTCTTCTAAACCGTTCCTATTTGAAGAATGCTTTGATTACACTGTTTTTGAATTTTACAGGTGTGCCGGACGAGACATTTATCCGTCGTAGCTTAGCAGCTGTGTGAGGCCAAACTGCGAATGAAACTCCCCTGTTTGCCATCTCAAAACTAATGCTCTAACCACTGAAACTAAAATGCTGACTCAGAACCAAAGAGTTGTCAGGAACATCTGATAAACTGACGCTGTGCCAGATTTCTTAAGAACATGAATGCATAGTATCTTAACTTTTTTGTTTTCTTGAAAGTGTTTTGTTATTTGGTTTCAGTTTAATATACAGTTTTGATAAGTTGATGTTCTGAGCATATATGAGCTTAGAGCACTCCCTGTAATTCTCCCATTGTTCTTCTGAAATGATTTTTCCTGCTATTGTTGGAAGAATCATTTACATTTCATTCTGGCATCTGCATAAGGGACTTTCTGATCTGTCTCTAGGTGGGTTGTGTTTTTTTTAACTGAAAGGCAGATGTTGTCAGGCTTGATGTTCTTTCTCCTGGTGTGTGATTTTCACCCTTTTCGTTTTTATTGACCTCATACCTGCAGCTAAAGCCAAAACCTGTTTTTTTTCACATCACTGACGGGAAGCGTGTTGCGTAATATAGTTCCTCATCTCTTTCTGAATAGTTTTTTCTTTCCCCCTTTATTTTTTGCCTCTGAAAAGGCCATCTTTAGAAATCTGTTCTTGTAGTTTGTTTTCTTAGTGTGAAACGTAAACTTTTATTCAAAGGACAAACAGAAAGGGACGCAGAAACCTTGGAAAGTCCTTGGTCTCTCGCATACAGAATCAGACTTTCCGAGTGTTGCTGTGGTTACAGCATATGTTTTTATCATCTGTAGTGACACTAGTAAATTATATGACATCATAATTTGGATTGAAACACTTTATTCATTTGTACATTATTAGTGGCTCTTGCTAAGCAAAGGATTATTTAGCATTCTGGGAAATTCCAATGTTACACAACTTGAAGTATAAATTCATATGAAAATGTTCAGCATGTATTACCAATAAATGGAATCATCTTTTTATATTTGACTAAACCCCTGTTGATAGTCCAATATCCTGAAAAAATATATTTTCTATTTTACAATGAATTGGACTATCAACAGGGGTTTAGTCAAATATAAAAAGATATATATGCGTGTGACAAAAAAGGACGCACGCTTTTGTGAGACTACATACTTTGTAGGATTTCTGTGAATTAAAATGTACAAACCAGAAGCAATAATACCCAACAAATGAAGAAGGGATGGCTCTTTATAGACCGTAATTATATTAATTACCGTTATTTAATTATCATTTCCATGTGCCCTATTATGAGAAATATTGATTGTTATATGAAAATTATCTTACCTGACTATGGAAAACTATCCTTTATTCGTTTTTTTAAAGCATTTTTTATTTAGAGACTTCACGTGGTTATTTAAACCACCATTGATTATTGCTGACTTTAGATTTATTCAGCCATGGGTGCAGCTCGTCCCTCTTGGGCATCTTACAACAGTCATTAATGATTCATCAAACAATATGACTTGTTGAGAAGGTGTGTTATTCATTTGTTGAAGCCAGAAGCTCTGGAGGGATATCTGAACATCCTGCTGTAGGTTGGATGTTGGGTTTTAGGCCAACTAGCACGTGGAGACTCTCTGGGAAGGACCCTTAGATATTGTGCAGTTTCTTCAGAAAGTGTAAATATCTAGTTCGTGTTTGTTACTTACCCTGGAAATTGTCCCCTGAAGACACATACAGAAACCTGATTTTCGGTGCGTAAAAGTGACGTGAACCATTCTAAAGAGCGTCCTTGTCAAATCTGTGAAGTCATTTCCACCCACATCGTGTGGCTGAGGGCTGGGGTACTACCCAGTCACAGTAAGAGCTCTTATCCATGTGCTTTCATAGTCATGATGCCAGAGGTGTTCACCACTTAAAATAATTGAGTGCCCCCCTCCATCTTCCGGTTACACATTCTAATAAGCCACCACCTCCCGAGTCTGACCTTTTGCCCCTTAAAAGAACGGATTTGCACCTGTAGTTCGTGCTCCACCCGCGTTCTGCCTGAAAGGAGATATTAAATCACTGTAAAAATTGTAGCTTTTACAACTTGTCGCTGTCTATTTGGCCTCCCACTCTGGCCTCTTTCACGTTACAGTATTGCGCTTTGAAAATGGCAGGTTACAACTGAAAAAAAAAAGAGAATTTAGATCCTCAGAATGTTGTTACTCAACAGAATTATGAGGACAAGCTACAGTCTGTTGTCGCAAGTTTCACAGTATTTTTAATTCACACTCATGCATTGCAAACTTGTACGACTTTCTTCTGCAGAACACACATTTTTTTTCACAAAAGGTTTTTTTACGGTTAATAGGCCATAAACATTTATTCCCAGTGTTTGACAGATTTAAATAGTAGTCAGATAAATGTGTCTGAAAATCACAACTATGAAAACCAATTCGTTTTTACTAACTGTTAAAGATGCAGTTTCTGCCAATCTCATATTAATCTTGAGTACCTATACAGTAGTATTGCATACGTTGTATCTTTTGAGAGTATTTAGTTTGCTCACATTTATAAAAGAGAGATACAGCTGTACAATTATTTCCAGAAAAAAAAGCAGCTGGGGACAGACAGAAGGGGTGGAACTAGAGCATGGGCACACAAAACATCATTGCATTAATCCATCAAATAAATTAAATTCTAGCGGCCCCCTTGGCCAGGCAAACAGTGCAAAACTGTATGCAAACGGTGGCGAGGAACCCAAAAATCCATTGGAGGAGAAAAAAAAAACTCAGAGGGAAACCAGGCCTAACCAGGGGATTCCAGTTCCCCTCTGGCAAAAGCTGCAGCCTCTGCACAAGCTCGACAGTACTTGCACAACAAGGCAAAATAAAAACATTTTAGATTCAAGATTATCATTAATAATCTAATAGCAGCTGAAATTTTGTAGAGTCACCGTGTCCTTTATCCAGCTCTATCATCACAGCTTTTTCAGGTCTGGGCATTGACTGCGTCCTGCCCGCTCTGGTAACCTTGGAACAATGAGACAAGACTGGCAGAGAGTAGAGTATTGTTCTGCACCCTTTAATGCAACAAATACATCAGTTGTTATCAGAGGTGTTCCTGGTTCTGGTTGATCTAACTAGTGCAGCCTAATCCTTCGAAATATTTATATTATGATAGTTGAGTGTATGCAAGATTAAATAGATACGTCTTTAGTCTAGATTTAAACTGACAGTGTGTCTGCCTCCCGGACAGTACGGGAAAGACTGTTCCAAGGTTTATGAAGTTTAAGAAGGATCTGCCGCCTGCACTTGATTATGAAATTCTAGGTATTACCAACTGACCTGACACCTGAGAGCGTAGTGCACGTGATGGACTGTAATACAAGAGAAGTTCAGTCAGGTACTGAGGAGCTAAACCATGTATGGCTTTATAGGCAATAAGCAAGATTTAAAAGTTAATGCGACGCTTTATAGGTAACCAGTGCAAGGTTGACAGAACCGGGCTAATATGCTTTTATAAATATAAGTATATGCATACTTTTTTGTACGTGTAAGAATTCGAGCTACCACATTTTGGACCAGTTGGAGTTTGTAATAAACCTGCAGGGCCAACCACCTAATAGTGCATTACAGTAATCTAGTCCCCAGGTCATAAATGCATGAATTAACTTCTCTGCATCTGATGGTGACATAATATGACGTAGTTTAGATATATTTTTAAGATGAAAAATGCTATTTTACAGATGTTGGTGACATGGTTCTCAAATGACAGAGTACTATTGAATAAAACTCCAAGATTCTTTGCTAAAGAACATCCGTCAATAGTAAAGCAGTATTCTTGGTTTTTACATATGGTGGTTTTCGGTCCAATAAGTAACACTTCGTTTTGTCTGAGTTCATTTATAAGAAATTGTTACTCATCCACTTTTTTATACTATGTATGCTATACTTCTACTATACTATGCATTCCACTACTCGATGGAATTGCTGTGTTTCATGAGGCTTTGAGGAAATGTAAAGTTGTGTATCATCAGCATAACAGTGAAAGCTTACTCCGTGTCACTTTATTATATCACCTAGAGGTAGCATGTATAATGCAAAGAGCATAGGCCCTAAGACGGAGCCCTGTATCACACCGTACTGGACTTGCGATTTGAGTGACACCTCATTATTTATTGCTACATATTGAAAACGGTCAGATAAATAAGATGTAAACTATTCCATTAATGCAGACATAATTTCCGAGTCTCTGTAGGAGCGTGCTGTGGTCAGTGGTGTTGAATGCAGCACTTAGATCTAGCAGCACCAATAATTTGTAGTTTTAAAAAAATAATACTTAAACGTATAATACAGGACAAAGCTGCTTAGGTATACTTAAAAAAAAATTGTAAAATCTACAATTCACTCCCATTCTAAAGCTAGGACGGCCCAGGATACTTGGCATAACAACACCGACTGTATTAAAAAAAGAAAGCCGCGAGGGTGAGTAAAAAATAATGATATACACTTTTTTGGGCTGAAATATCCCTTTAATAGATTAAATAATGTCTATATCATAACAAAAGTAACCATATAAATAATAAAAAAGAATATTAACAGATTGTTTATATATTTAAAAAAAATTTTTTGTAGAACATTGGTTACCAATGGTAACTCCACTGTTTGAACACAAAACCCCAGAGACATTGCTCTAAGTATCTTTTGTGTTCCACAGTAGAAAGAGTCTAATACAGGTTTTGGATGACATGAGGATGAATAAATGATGAATAAATTAGTAAAAGAACTGCATCTCTACATAATTGATTGTGAAAACAAAAGTAAACATTGCTTTATTTTTTTAGGTATTTCAAACATTTCAAGTTCAATGAAAAAAACATTAAAATACTTTAATTATTGATTTGCAAAATACAAAAGGCAGCTAGGATGAGCTTTCACACAAGCATTTATCATCTATAGACTATATATATATATGTGTGTATATATAGACTATATAGTTTCGTAATATGGCCTTTGTAAAGTCTAACAATGACATTTTGTTGTCACTGTTGTTGTTGTTCAAACTCTATTGGTTACATGCTGCTATTAAAGAGTATGCGGGCTCAGAACAGAGAATGGCAGAAAATAATAACTTATAATCACAACCGTTTGACCTCCTTGGATAACTTAAGAAAAATATGTTTCTCTTCTTCCTTCAGATTATTATAATTTATACTAATATACTATAATTATCATCAAATCAATTATAATAGCAGCTCACATCGATATTAATCTTCAGTGTATAACTACTCCTGCAACATTTATGGATGATCCTTCGCTCTCAGTGTGAAGTCCTTCGTGATGGTGAGGAAAGTGACACCTAATAAATTCCTAAAAAGGAGAAAACTAAAAGTATAGAGAACATTGAGAAGGGACACGAGCAATATAGGGTTCATAACATCATTGACACATGGGCTTTCAACCCAGAACGCCCTAGAAATCTAATGAGGGTCTGACAAGCGTTCAGAACACCAACGGCACAACATCCAAGCATCCGTGTCATGACTTTCAAACATCCAAGTGCCCTTGGAACGCTATTTATAGTAATATTGAGTTGGCACAGAAGTACCTCTCATATTGTGGAAATGAGAATTGTGTCTTGAAATATTTGCCCTGGCTTTGCTGAATTGAACCTGAAATGCCCTTAATACCTGACCAGGTCTCAAATGGCCATGTCTCTAAAGCCTTTGTCTGCTGAGGAGCCATTTGTTAAGTCTTAGCTGGATTCGTATTATTGAGCATCACCCCCATAACCTGTCCGCGTGCGGGTTTAAGCAGGGGACTAGCTTACGGATTAGGCTGATCACCGCTGCTGGCCAACACGCATGCGCTAGATACTAATGAGCTTCAAGGACACATGTAATTTCCTTCTTATTACCTCTCCGCCTGTGACTCATAGAGAGAGTGACGTATTGGAGAGAGGGAGACGTTATATGAATTCGTTTGAGCATGTGCCGACGTGGCAGAAAAGAAATTCCGCATTTTCATTCATCTGCACGGCACCCAGACAGGTCAAATGGTCCCCAAATAAAACGCACGAAGGCCTAAAATAGGCTCCTTTTGCTTACGCACGCTTCTAAAAAAAGGAAAAGCATTCTGCTGTTCAAGAGTAGCCTTTGGTGTTTGACGTCCCACGCTACACTCGAAACCACGACTGACCCTGACAGGATGAATAGAGCGAATCGCCCGACTGTTAAAGCAAAGTACAAGGGCACAAGTCAGTCAGTGGAAATACTTGTCCTTTTGTTGTGCCTCCTCCGTAAAGATCGAGATGTTGAAAATAAAACTTGAGCCTAAGGCGTGTTTGTCACATTGAGGGTGTGAGGAAAATGACCCGGTGAGCAAGTCAAGCAGCCATTCTGATATTCAAATGAAGTTACCGTGTTTGAAAACAAGGCGATATAGTTGATAACTAGTTGTTGTGTGGTTATTATCACACTTTTTCAATAGGAGTCAAGTTGTGAGAGATCGCAAGGGTTTTGCTGTTTGGTTGCTGAGGTGTCGAAATTGGTTGTTTGTTCATTTCTGTCGAACTGCTGGGAGGGTTGTGGTAGTATCTATGTGGTTGCTTTCTGGCCAACGTTAAAGTCAAAGTTCATCTGAAAATGAAAAAGCTAACAAATATTTGCCCTCATGTCGTGCTTGACCTGTGTGTTACTCTTAATTTTTGAGAAATTTTGAATAGAAGTCAATGGGGGGGTCAATGTTATTTGGTTGCCAACAAATATACATTTTCTTTTGTGTTCTGCACAAGAAAGTAAGTCATACAGGTTTGGAATGATGAATGAATCTTTAATAAGGAACAATGATCAGGGCTAAGGATTTTTTCTACTGGCCCTGCCAAAATTTTCACTGGCTCCACCGCACCCCTTGGTGCGAATGTGTAAAACGAATTTTTCGCCAAAGTTTTATTTGAACATTTACTGTGAGTGGTCGTGATAAGTGCAGGACAGAGCGGGCAAAGAGCTTGTGCTCTCCCTCTGTCTCCAAACAAGTGTGTGTTTGAATTCATTCGGTGTTGCACTGACCGCACGGCATAAAAGCACCGCAGGACAGACTGCTCCACAGACGCTCTCACGGAACATTCATGTTATATCCCGATCGTTCTGCGCAGCGTGTTATGAAGTCGAACACGTCTCTCTCCCTCACACTTAAATCAAAAGCAAGTTCAGAAGACAGAATCCATGTTTCACGTGGCGCGTTCGGATACTATTTGTACTTGAATAACAGCTGGCTGTGAATGTGCACAAGAACGCGTTGCTTTTCTTGACAAGTGTTCCGCACATGCAGCTGACATAAAGGAAAAATCATGTCCACTAATGTCCAATTTGTGACGTAATGACTCATTTGAACCCAATCAGTTTCTCAAAACACACCAGAACAGAAGCGTGCTTGGACCATTTAACAAGAGACTTACCATTTAAAGTTTATTTTTGACAATGTGAAGTGAGGTACATACTGTATTTAGGTGCTACGTATGAGAAAGCTCGACCCCCTTTGGTGGATTTAGTTATTCTAGGTGTTATCAAAAGTCCTGAGTTTTGAGATCTAATCTAAAGTAAGTCAAAAGAAACCAGCGCTGTTCCGATCAGAGAAGTGATGAAGTAAGTCATACTGTTTATTAAAAGATTGAATGACATGCTAAAAAACAAGTTTGCGATTTTGCATGATTGAAGAAATGTAATACCATTTATGTAATTTGTCTTTTTGAAAGATTCGATATTTCTCATTCATTACTGTCTCAAGCTCAAAGATACACGTGAACCAATGGCGTTTGAGTTGAATTGGTTGAATGTACTGAATGGATACGCCCTTCATTGAACGAACGAGTCAATTGAGTCCAAATGAGACTGAATAAAATGGTCTCAAAAGACTATGACTACAACTAAATCAAAATTTGCCGCCAAACATTGATCTTAATTCTAATTTCAGTTAATACTTAAAATGTTATAATTCTTTAAGCTGTATGTGCAACACAAAAAGTTAATAAATTGTTAATATTTAGAAAATAAATGTTATTTGAATACGTTTATTTTTTTCTTAAAAATATCGAGATGTGTATCGTGTTGTGAGCTGAGTGTATCGTAACACCCCTATACATTATATAATAATTTAGTTCTGAGTTAGTTTTGAGCTAGTTATATTCAAGTTTATGTGGTACAAATGGCAAAATTACAGCTTTTTGAAAAGAGGGGTTGTAGGGTTGTGAAGAGTGACATGTTATATTTGTGTCAGATAATTTCATAGCCAATATATAACTTGAATATATATCAAAGTTATATCAAATATGTTTCTTTGCATTTAACAAAGTATTTTGTAGCAAATATACAAATAGAATTAATGTTTTTTATTAAATATAGATAAAATCTTACTGAAAAGCCTGAAGTAAAGTCCCCTTTAGCAAATTTCAGCATCAGAATAGTATGCTCGTACTGTTGGCGCAACGCAACATGTCTGTTAAGTACACTGCTTGGGCCTTCCATTTTTTGCAGTAATTATTTTAACCACCAGGTGGCATCCTTGTCCTGGGAGCGTCGATTTAAGGTAGTAGAAGAAAACCATAACCCTGTAGACCCGGAGAGATATTGCAATATGTCGTAATGCTCGTGCGTCAAAACCCGTACGCGTATGATTTGAAGGAAGTCTACTTTGCAAGGCTGTTCGTTCAGCTGTACGCATATGCTCGCAGACACATAAAAAAGAAGTATACCACCGGCTTAAGTTATAATTTAATCCGTCAGGAACTGTTCTGACCCAATCATGACACTGAATCATGAGTGTTTTTGACTTCGTCCTTTGTTATTCAATAAACATTAAAAATATCTTAATTATGCTGCTGCCCCTTTAAGAGATTCACAGATCTTATGCGTAACACATGCGTTTTGTTTCCAAACTGTTTTCGTTCATTTGGAACATAATGGATTACTTTTACAAGGGAACTTGCTAATATGGGCATTGTGCGTATGTGTGTTTAAGAGTAAGAAGATGTGAAAGAGAACTTTCGTTTTCGAGTTGCGGTTTTCCGGTCGCGCGTATGTTTCAAAGACCCCGTGAGAACAGAATCGCGTTCTCTTTTGCGTCTTCAAAAATATTTAAATAGGCAGTGCTTGAAAATGTGCTAATTATAAACTTTCGTTACGATACAGCACTGGCCCGATCTGACAAGGGACATTTCTGTCAACTGGCCGGAGGGTCTCTCATGCTGGCCCCGGGGCCATCCGGAGGTCCTAATTTTTGAACCCTGATAGCAGTGATGTTTGTTGAAGTCAGATCATCACAAAACAGGAGATTTTGTTTGGCATATCTTTAAGTCAATGAATTCGAGTAATCATCAGTAATCGATAAACATTTAAACGAATTATTTGCGTTTGCAGGAGCAAGCAGTGCCTCTCCCATAGTGTGGATGAAGGAGTCATGGCTGACCACACCTCCCCACTGGAGTCCGGCCAGTTACTCAACCCAGACATCCCAATACTCACCTCCCCGCCGCCTCCTCAGCATCCGCCCAACATAGTCAACGGAGACGGACCACAGCAGGTAGGATAAATCATCCACAATCATTCACACTCGCTTCTGTCTTCTCTGCCAAGTCCTTAAGCTATATTCCATGGAAAAGCAACTTTCTGCTGAAATAATTCCTCATGAAAGACTTGCTCATAGGGTTGTGCTATACCCAGGGACCAGACTAAGCAAAGTCTGTCTTTCTGTCTATATAGTGGGGAATAAGCAAGGAAAAATGTGAAACATGCATTTCGCAATGGTTTGCAATAACTGAATGATTGTAATTTTTCAAAATGTTATGCGTAGACAAGGTTTTAGGTTGATGCAGCAGCAGAAAGACAGAGAGATTAATGCATTCTTTACCCAGAAAGAATGTGAAACGTGTGTTGGTTAAAGGGGTCATATGGCGCAAATGTGTTTTTCTGTGTCTTTGGTGTGTTATACGTTTCCCATGCATGCATTAGACACGTAAAATTGCAAAAATTAAAGGGTTAGGAACAAAAGATGAATTCTATCTAAAAGCGAATGCTCACACAGACCTACCTGAAACGCATTGTGTAACCACACCCCCACAAATCTACGTCCGTTCGTGGTATGATTTGACTAAGACCGCCCAAATGTATACGCAAGTAAGGTGGGAGTACCTGTCAGTACAATTGCTATGTAACCTGATGTTCCAAATATGGTAAGTGGCGTTACGTTTCTGTCACACGCTTGTAGTAATCGACTTATCACTATGGACGGGTTAACTGGCCAATCATAGAGAGAGACGGAGCAAAGAGGATATGCAAACATGGACGGTATGTGGAAAATACAGCGTTTTTTTTAATCTTAAATGGTGTATACACATTGCATTACATCTAAAACAAACTATAATATTCGTTTTAGCCGTGTCATATGACCCCTTTACGTTTTATTATTTAATTTAAACTGATTTTACCAACTTTAAGCATTATTATATTGCATATCACGAATTGCATTTTTTATTTTGTGTTTGACATACTTTACATGTGTGTGATCACAAAGCTTGTGTGACTTAAGCCAGAAGAGCCAAAGTTTCTGGGTTTGTGTAAAAACATTTTGCAAGAATTAAAATACAAATTGTAAGCACTCAAATAAATCTAATAAAAGCATGTTTCCTGCCCTAAATAAATATTGCAGAAAATATTTAAGGTACTTTTGAAATGATTTTTTGAAAGCAGTTTGATATAATTTATAAAAATGTATGTTTGGATATGACCCACGAAACGGATTTCATCCTATTCATTGAGTCCTGAAATTTGTCTTTTTTGTTAGTTTCAGTTTTTTAATAGCCAACAAAACAAACCATATTAAAATCCATCTTCCACATAGGTTTGCAGTAGTTGTACTGGTAGTTGTACTCCGTGTATTATTGTAAATAGCAGTGACGTTACTCTTAAGGTGTCTACGTCTGCTTTTGTAACTCTGGGCAGAAGACGAACATAGTGTCCTAAGCCCTGACCCTGCATGGAGAAGCACGATAAAGACTGTAGAGAGGAGCTGTTCGACCACCTGCATCCCTGCGGGGCAGTCACGGCGATAGCGACTAGCCATGACAAGGCTGTACGCCATCGCTGTCACTGTCACGGACATCCAACTGAATTTTCTTAAGTGACCGTGACTGTTGCTCCCTGGATAGGAAGCTGTGATGCACTTTCACCTTATTTGCGTCAAAGATGTTGGTGTGAGTTTTTTTTTGGTGTGACAATGCAGCTTTTTAGTTTAGCACATTGTATTTACTATAAAATGACCTAAAGGGATAGTTCTCCCGAAAAAAAGTTGTGCGATTCAGATTATTTGATTTATAATATTTTATTTCATTTATCCAAGTTATTACAATATTCCATTTATTATTATTTCCTTTATATATTTATTAACCCTCACTAACTTTTATGCATTTATTACATTTAATTTATCTTATACATTCATTTAATTTATTTTATCCTTTTATCACTTTTATTCTTATTATTTGTTACATTTTGTTTTTATTTTTAATAATGTTTAATCTTCTGTTGAGTGCCGTTTTGTCTTTTATGCTGATATGAGACTCCAACGGTCTCCATCTCAAGGTTCAAAATAACATAGAGACAATGTTATGATACCTTAATCTAGCATGGTTAATAATACGTCCGGTTTCAAGCCAGAAGAAGTTGGACAGAGCTAGACTGCGCATTGAAGCACAGCTGACATTTTTCAACAAACCCTTTTTCATTTTATTCAACAACACTTCGTCTACTGCCTGCTGTTCTTCTCTTCGTCTCTGTATCTATATGTTGTTTAATTTGAAGTATTAACTCACCACGGAGTTGATCTTTTCACATTGAATAAGTTCCTTATGGCAGAGATCTAGTGAAACTAGACTAATTTTGGATCTATTAGATCTGCAAGCCATATCCATAGTTGGATCTATCACCAACATTCTTCAAAATACTTTTCTCTACACAACACAAAAGAAGGTAAGTCATACATGTTTATAATGACATGAGGATGAGTAAATGACGAAAGAATTCTCATATCCCTTTAAGTAGCTTTGTAGGGCACTTATTGTAGTGAAGTCCTCCAGTTCCAAGACACTCGAAAGTCATTTGAGGATTCTTTATTCACCCTCGACCATGTGTGCACAAAGTCTATCTACGCTCAGCAAGACTTTTCAACCCCCTGCGGCGGTCATCCGACAAGACCTGCCCAAAAATCCCAATGGTTCACTGAGCACTTAAACAGGCAGAAAATGCATCAGCACCTGACACGTGCCCTGCTCCACTCCACCATTCAAATGATCCGTTTCATTCGTTTTTTATCGCCTCCTGTCTGCCTCATTCACAAAGCCACAGGTTGCGGCAATGCACGACAAGCCAACTCATTCATCAAAATCCTTTTTTGGAGGTTTCCTTGGCGTCTAGACTCGAAAGGCAAGAATAGGATACAGAAGATTTCTTCCAAAGAGTGGTTGCTGACTGACAAGATTCAGATATGAAAGACGTTCATCGCACCGCAAGACTACAAATGAATCTTTACTTGTTCGAAAAGCCAGGGCTACGTCTGTGTTAATTGCCACGCAAACGTGTGCACGCCTCCGTGTTTGTTTGCACCCTTGGCATTTCTCTTCATGTGTGGCCTTTTACGCCTACATCTAATCACGACCGTGGCGCCCCTCCAGGTGTGCGTTTGATGTTGATGTTTGCGACAGAAAGAGAGCTCAAGGTAATATAAGTGTGACTAAGTGACTCTTGGTGTTCGCTGGCCCACATGTCAGAGGAGATGCGCTCGTGTTGGTTCGAGGGTGGTTAAACAGCCTTGGCACGCATGCGGCCCAAAGGTGCCATACGGAGCTCCGTCAGATTTATTCCTTTATGTCCTGACCTTTCCCACTGGACCTTTCTCTCGCTCTGCATCCTTCAGTTTCCTCCCTGTGTGTCACCCATCAGCTGACCCGTAGATGCAACGAGTGGCGCTAAATACCAGCGAGGCTTTCTCCTGGCTACAGTGCTACTACTCTTTCAAAAAATCTGGTACGTGCAAACTGATTCAGTTTCATTTCATTTTCCATCCACGCTTACGATGAGGGATTGGCACAATAATTGCGTGACCCTCTTAACTTCATTACTTTTCACACTGATCTAAATTTATAAAAAACAAAAAAGCCATCGTTTTTCATGTTTGGGTTCGGTTGAAACGGTACAATTTGCAGCAGGATCTTGTGGCTCTTGACAATGTTTTACTACAACATGTTGATTTTTAGGCCTGGGCAGTTGTCAGTACACGAGAAAATTTGAAGAATGTACAAACAAGACACTTTTGTTGAGAATGGTTAGATGTAGCGTGACTCAATGTTACACTGAAAACATTATTGGAAATAATGGAAATAATGAACCATGTTGCCAACTTGACGGCCAAGATCCCACAAAAATAAAAATTCTGTAATTCATTCATTCTCATGTCATTTTGTGTTTAAGCAATGGAAGTCATTGTGCTCGAATGTTTGGTTACCAACATTCTTCAGAATATCTTCTGTGGGGTTCTGCAGAAGTCATACAGGTTTGAAATGACACCGGGATGAGTAAATGACAAAGAATTTTCCTTTTTCAGTGAACTATCCCTTAATTTTTAAGTTAATTTAAAGTACGTATAATGCCAACCAGGCCACTTCCGTTTCGTCTCTCTACTCCCTGCAGGCTGCCTGCCCGCCCGCATGTTTATATGTGGTAAAACCAGGACAAGATGAATCATAGCTTGTTTATCAGTCCTTACCTAATAGCCCAGGTGCCCAGCTGTTCTCTTCATTGTGAAAATCTGGTGAAACCTCACTTCCCCCTTTCCTCTGCCCGTAAGCACTGACGTCTGCCCTTTTACGCTTTCATTTATTTGCCTTTCCTCCCTTGTTTCTGGTTTTTATGTGCTCTTTAAACACTTTGGTTTTATGTGCTCAAAGCTTTTTGAAGCAACAGTCAGGCTTACCTTAAGAGCAGAGACTCTAGGCGGGGTGAAATGGACTTCTCATTCACCATAGACTTCCTGCAGAGAAGTTGTGCTGAAAAGCCCCTTGTATAAATGGCCTTAAATCGACCAGAAAGAAGTGACATGTTTTTGATTTACTCACCCTTTGATCTGGTACACACTTTCTTGTTAACTTCGTGCTTAAAGGGTTGGAAAACTAAACCAGCAAGTCGGAACAAAAAGCCTGTAATTTCAATCATCGTGTTGACTTACATGCAGTTCGTGCTGAGCTGATATAGATTATGGCTGTCAACTTAAAGATCACCAGAAATGTGTCTTTTATTTAGACATCTAACGGTTGAGCTTGGTATATCGGAGAGTTAAGTTTAGCCAAGTAATGGTTCTTCTCAGTTTATTTTGATTGTTATTAGAAATAATCTAAAGGCACTCCATTGTTTGTAAATGTGTACCGGAACTAAAGTTGGAGTCACAAAAGTATGCATGCGCAGTAACGTCTGTTTATGTTTTTTTGGATGAAACCGTCTATATTACTTATGAAATCAGACAGCCTCCGAGACGTATTGCAGATGATCAAACTGTGTATTGCCGATGTCTTTCAGATGTTAATGTTGTGTGTAGAGTTGGTAACTACCATTCTTCAAAATATATCTAGTGTTCTGCAGAAGAAATTCATGCAGGTTTGAAATGACATGAGGGCGAATAAATGATGACAGCATTTTTGGGTGAACTGTCCGAAAAATTACTGTCAGAATTTTGCCCAAATCAGTTTAGTCGGCAGAAGACCATTAGCCTGGTGACACATTTATCAGTAAAATAAAGGTTTACTTTACATGTCAACTATACGAAGTTATGGTATAAAGTCCATCCGATAAAAATTTTCTTATGAGGACATGCTGTCATATTTATGAGTTTCAGATGATCCAATTATTATATAGTGATACATTGCGTCCTATGGGATTGTGAGCTATAGCTGGCAAAACCCAACCCTCAAATTGTTTATGAATGCATTAGTCTAGCTCATTAGATGCCTTTTTGACGCCTTGGTCACAACAAAATGACTCCCAGCATGTTGTGGATAATGAGACTGTTCTTTTCGAGTGAGTCAGTCGGGTGACTGCACATGTTCCCCCCGCCGGCACACTTATCGCCAACCTGACATTAGGAAGTAGACCGAGAACACACAGCTGGGCCTAGGGCCAGAGTCGGGGGTGAATTCATGTGTCGTGGCTGTAATATCACACGGTGCCTGAGTTATGGCTGTTCATCCAACTGTGCCCTCTGAAACCATAAAATGGCTGATCTGAACATTAATCTTTTCCTTTGTTCCCACTTCCATCCACATGTTACTCCTCCCTGTGCTCATCGGTGAACTAAGCAATGTTTCCATAGCAATGAGTTTCTCTCTCTCTCTCTCTCTCTCTCTCTCTCTCTCTCTCTCTCGTGGGTGTCTCACTTATCACCTAATAGGAGAGAAAATGAACAATTCTCAGTGGGGCTGACAAAGTCATCTCAAGTAACCATCTTCCATTCACTGTTCTGGAGCAGAATGCTCACTGTTGTCAGCAGCATCATGTAAAAGGAGCTAGATCAATAAAGTCAGTTGCTTTCGCATAATGGCAATGCCGAGCTTCTCCCATTCATCTTTAGTTCAGCTTCTCCTATACAGTGTGATGCATAATACAAATTGAAAGTGGCAGCCCAGCTTTGATGTTAGCGGGCTTAGGATTGGATGCATATTTTCTTTGGAGTCGCTCCAAAGATTGTCTTCGCGGCATACCTTTTAAAAAACCTTTTAAAACGGCATACGTTTTCAAAAGTATGAACTTCCATGTTTAATTTACATGAATATTTATGGTTTGGCAGACTCTTTATCTACTCCGGTATACGAGATAGGACCAATGACCTTTAAGCTAAAGGAACAGCTTTTCAAATAGTTTTATAGTCACCCATAATTACTTCTCTATAGCACAGACACCTTTTTCTAGCTTTATGTCAGGTTTGATGAGAACACGGGCACTAATTACTAAAGGCCGTATTGAATCAACACCATCACCCATCCTTACCAAAAACGCTGTTGGGAGAATCCTCATCAACAGTAGCCACCGGTCATATTGATTTAATCGGACTCTTCACTATGCAGATCAATACTCTCCATAATGACACTGTGAGCCTCTTCCTCCAAAGCCTGCAGAGATCCCTCAGTTTCCATTGAAAAGCACTTTAGTTTTGTCCGCTTTATTACTCCTGATGTGAGAATATTGTGGTAATGTGACAGTTGCAGTTCTACTAAAGGCCCCTTTGCACGATTTTGGCTTCAAAACAGCCACAAGATGCTTTACCTGCTCATTAAAAGCATTGCAGATAGTTCCACCAAAATGGGATGTTTATGAGGGCCGCCCAGTAACAAAACAAGTTGGTTAGAATGAATAAATACTTGGGTAAATAAAGTGGGTTCACAAGACTTAACATTTCAAGAACAAAAGAGAAATAAGCCTTTCTGTATCTCTTGTTTTTCAAGTTAAGTTGCGTGAACATTGCAAATAAGTGACATCAATGTGTCATGTGAATTTTACTATGAAATTGTTTAAATGTCAGGTTGTTTGTTCATCAAATCAGGTTTTCGTATGTGTGGAAATGGTCCGCGAGCTGTATATACTTTTTTGCTGACGCTCTTGGGCACTTTAAATGTTTGAGTGAGTCATAATGTGCTGGCATTGCACTTAATTTTCCCAACCAGATATTCTTTAAATGATCGTCTTTGTGTTCTGCAAAAAATCTGAATGTCAGAACAACATAAGGGTTATTAAAAATGTCATTTTGGGGGTAAACCGTTCTTGTAAACATAAAGAGGTGAGGCAAAAAGGAATCACCAGATCTTACCTGGAATACACTTATTTTTCACGCGCAAGACTGACAAGAGTAATTTCCCCTAAGCACTGTGAGCTTGGGCCATTCTGCTCCTCAGTCGTTTTGCATGGCATCGATATCTTCAGCGTCACATACCTCTTTCTCCTGTCGTCTCAGCTGCTGTGCCACGTTGCCACACGGTAAACAATTAAAGAGGAACAAATAGTGAGGAACCTGAGCCCTGACTCATAGGAGGAGCGGAGACATCAGTTGCTAACAGCCGCGAACAGAACGGCGGCACTGGTCCATCTCCAGGGCAATAAAGCCAGCGTTAACCACTGTAGCTGTGTTTGCTAATCACTCTCGCTTTCCTCCCCTCCTGATGGCCTTGTGCCTAAAGCCAGTGAGTTCAGCGTGTCCATGACGCAAAACACCAATAGCGTTCCCGTCTGTAATCTTTGCTTGTGCAAATCATTGTCATTTAACCACCTGGATTCTAAATCTCTTATCTTTGACATTTTACTACCTGGATTTATAGTCTTTACATATTAAACAAATTGGCCTCCAGTTTTGCTGCATACGCAACATAAGCAGAAGTATTTTTTCAAAGAGACGCTGTAACAGGTATGTGTCAGGATGATTGACTAGTTGCCAAACAGTTTTCACAAGTTTACTAACATCATTGCACATGCCTGCACATGAAGTGAGTGTGTATTTTATTTCATTTGGGCGATGCACCACCAAAGGGCAAATACACAGGATTTACATTCAACTGCAGTGTTTTGCTTGCTGTCACTGTTATTGATGTTATGTTCTGCCTTTGAAATATAGTCCAATCAGCATCAAGTCACATTATGTGGAGTAACCATGGCTGAGAATGTCTTCTCATTGACTTCCAGTTCCATACAAAGATTTTTTAACTTTAGGTACTGTAATGCAATCTCTATGGCTTCTGGGAGGGCCAACCCATACATGCTCTCGTCATCATATGTAACCTTAACTTTGCTGTGACCTGAACGTGCTCTGACAGGTCATGTGATTGGACGATTCTCAACCCCTGGTACTGTAAGGGATTATGATGTTGAGATAGACCCACCAAGTTTGTGAATTTATGTACATGTAAATTTACAGCGTAATTTAAATGTTTTGCAGCTTTGACTGGAACGAGCCAATTCACAGCAGCAGTAAAGTGATAGAGGACACGTCCAGAGTAAACAAAGTGTGGACGAGTAAATCATCAAAGCAGATGGAAATCCATTATAATGGGTGGTGATGATCTCAAATTGATGATCTCACCCAAAATTACTGTAGTTTACTAAAGTAAAGTGTAGTATATGTTTTGTATACTGTAGAATAGTGTAGTTATTACTCAAAATATTTACTTTTATATGGTTAAAAAACTATGTAGCATCTAGGAATTTGACTACAGTTTACTAAAGTTAGTAAGAGAGAGTGTACTACAGTATTTTTTCATGTGGGCTGGTACTTATGTACTGTAATAAATCCAAATAAAATTGAAATTCACTTATGCGATGATGGTTGAAATGTTTCTTTTTTAGCCAAGAGGTGATGATAGATAGTAATATCACCTGTCAAAAGGCTATTTAACAATTACATTCAGTCTTGCAGTACTGACATTGCAATTTTTAGGTTGTTGCTCTCACCCCCCACCATCCCCCCCCACCCTAAAAATGTGCACCTATCACCACCACTACCGTGTATAACATGACAAAGCATTGCATGCGTGCAGTGTAGCATTTTGTTGCAAAAGAATACCAGCATTGTAAATCCATCAAGGAGAAGAAATCCATTCACATAAGGACCATCAATGCTTTCGAAGCACCACTTTTGTAACACACTTACTGTCTTCAACAATTATGAGGACCTTTACTGAAATTCTTGGGAAAGATGTTAGTTTGCTACATTGCCATCATCGGATTAATGACAGTTGCGTTCTGCCAGTGTCAAAAAGTGAGATATAGTCCTGCAGTTTGACTCTAAAATAGCCTTATAATTAATCAAGTTGTTCAGCGGATGCATCAACTAGTTTGTTTCAACGACACATAGTTAAACATATCTTTATTGCGTACTATTCGGCTTTGAGGAAAGCAAATCTCTTCTAAGAATGGTTTGAACTACATCAGCCTCGAAAGGTATTTGAGAACTGCTAAATATAGGGCCTTATCTGTTCTGGTACTAGCAGTGTATGAAAGATTGTATGCTGCCTCAGGGCTTTCCCATCTTAAGAGGTATTTTTCTAGCCTGGGAACTTGCTTTTCATGTTTTGTGTAGTGTGAGAAATGTCATAGAAACTTCTTTTTTAGCCCTCTTTCAGTGCAGTGAATTATATAGGACAGGCTTAACTTAATATTTAAAGGCAAGAAAGAAGGCCCGAATTTTCCTGTCCAGTTCGTTTTTCCTGGGTTGTCGTTGCTGTTCGCGCATCTGCATTTCACTGCAAAGAAACACAAGGCTTTAATTAAGGTGAGTCCTGAGGTCCTCACAGAAGCTGTTGCGTTATCTTAACCTCATCTCTGTGAGCATCGATCATGGTATTAATAGAAGCAACAGCGTTCTGTGAATGAAGGAGAGAAAGAGCGAGACACCGAGAAGGGAGGGAGGATGTGCGTGAGTGGCAGTCAGTGAACAAGCATGTGCCGCTCTGTATCCCCCACGCTATCGTCATCAACAAAGCAAAACAAAGGAGTCAAAGATAACTCTAGGAGCACTATTCTTGTTTCTAGATCGATGTCAGACTTGGCAATGATCTGAAGGTGTGTTCTACAATCTGGACGACATCCATATTTACTCACGTTCACCACAGGGCAGGCAGTCACGAGTCAACGCCGGTTCGGCATAGAGGGAGAGGTGAGAATCGCAAACCCTCAGAGGAGAGCAATTGCATCCACTCGTCCGTGGCCTTCCTCCCTCGCTCCTTCATTCCCCGCCTCCCCCCTTCAAGCGGAACAGCAGCGATTAGCTGTCCACCTCATTGGTGGCGCGCTGCGGACATCGACAGGGCTTATTTGTTGAAGAGGTTGCCGTGGAGACTGGCTGTGGTGGTGAGCCAGGAAGAGAGCGCGAGAGAGTCATCCATCTACTGCGGAGAGAGCTGGAGGAGAGATAAAAAAGAGAGAAAGCGCAAACATGGGCTACGCTCCCGTTATCTCCTGAACAGCTTCCAGCGAACGTACTTAGGCGAGACATCTATCCATCCTCCCGCCGGGGTTTGCTCAGAGGGGGGTGAAGAGTTCACTCGGGCCCCCATGTGTCCAACACGCCGCGCAGCACTTCAAGTCTCATGAGCACCGGGTGAAAGCCGGAGAAGGGTGGCTCGGACCCCCGGAGCGTAGGGAGGGTTCCCGATTCTGAAAAAACACATCCAGCCTGTTGAAGCAGCTGTGGCTGGTCGAGAGGGAGATGCGGTCTACAGTAAGTGAAGATCGTCTTTTTATCACACGGATGCGTGTTTGTCAAACTAGCATGTTTAAAACTGCACCTGGAGACGGGTCTATAATGAAGTGTGGGAGAGATGGAGAGCCATGTCAGAGAGAGCAAGGGGGGGAAAGGTAACCAGCTGTGTTGCAGAACAAAGGAGCAAGCGCAATGAGTTATTGTGAGCGAGCAAGCATGCGCACACACACACACACACGTGAAAGCAACAGCATGTAGCTTCTTGAACCTAATTCAATAAGATCTTCCTTAGCCACCCCCATCTGTGTGTGTGCTGTTGCTCATGCATTGCTCTTTGCCGATGCACATGTGGCTGCGCGAGAGTGCGCCTGTGAGGTGAGTGAGCGTGTTTGCGCGCGCATGTTTGTGTGGCAGCCAAAGGGATAACTGGTGTGTCTCAGTGGTGCACATGAACAGAGAGTGAGACGGAAGTAAAGAGGATGGCCGTGTTAGGGGAGACCTGCAGTTGGCATCCCAAGCCGTGGGAGTTCAGGCGCTATAATTGCGACTTTCATCACGAGTCTGAGGTAAATGAATGGCGCTTACTGACTAAATGGGTTTCTAACAGGATGCAATGC
Organism: Barbatula barbatula; assembly: GCF_947034865.1. Lineage (NCBI taxonomy): Eukaryota > Metazoa > Chordata > Actinopteri > Cypriniformes > Nemacheilidae > Barbatula > Barbatula barbatula. Next base: position 5,042,537 of record NC_136782.1, on the reverse strand, counting down.
TTGACTTATACTTACGGAGTTCTTATCTGTTAGACTCTTCTTTTCTTCTTATGGTTCTGAGAAAGCCAAGAGCGTCTGTTATAAGTGCACCACAGCTAGTCACTGTTGATTTGTGGAAGAGATTGAGGTTCTTGCGTTCAGTCGCTTTCCACATCCTGATGGACTGTCAGCTCTTAACCCTCAGCACAGGCGAGAACCGCATGTTCCTGTTGTTCTTAGCATTATTTCACAGTTCATTTGCACCTTTTCGTATGACTCACTCCTTTCTGTTTTCTCTCGTGAAGAAAACAAAAAAGCATTTTTTGCGAGGCACTTCAACGAGGGTGCATGTGGTGGTCGAATCAGCCAGTCAAATGATTTCATGTTGGAGGCTTTCAGATCAGGACCCCCCTGCTCTGCCGAACTAGATCAGCGGTCCCGCTCATCTCTCGAGACAGATGTGTCATCAATAGTACCTTAACAAAAGCTCAATGGAAAACTGACTCCGAGCGATTTCGTGGAACAAGTGGTACTCTGATGAGCTCCGTACATACCTCTCCATCCTCATGCCGGTGACGTGGGTTTGAACGTCACAGCCGTGATGTTGTCCTCTCCACTTCACCATCATTTATCCTTGAATGATCTATTGTCTGTAATTTGCACCAGGTTTATCGAACGGCGGGCTCGTGACTCGTCCCTGCTTTGTTATGCGATATTGAAGTGGGTGGTCATTTAGAGAAGGATGTTTTTTATGTCAGAAAGAAAATGATGCTGGTCGGTTTACTGCACTTGGTTGTTTACTTTCACATTTAATAACTTTGAAGACGGAAACAATTTAGAGCACAAAAATAGAGCAGTTATGGACCGTTTTATCTGACGCGCGAGATTGTTATCAGAAATAATCTACAGGCACTCTATTGTTTGTGAATGTGTACGGGAAGTTCAGTTGGAGTCACAAAAGTACACATGCGCAGTATCGTTTGATTTATGTAGTTAAGATGAAACTGTGTTATTAATTCAGTAACAATATTACAATAAGGTTCCATTTATTAACATTCGTTTATGCATTTTCTAACGTGAACTGACAGTAAACTACATTTTACAGCATTTATGAATATTTATTAATGTTAATTCCAATACAATTGTATATTGTTTGTCCGTGTTAGTTATTGTGCATTGTTTACAAGTACAGCTCTTGATTTAAAATGTCACACGATGCATGTAGTGAATAAATGATGTAGAGCTATTGGCAACCTACTATTTACATCTTTTGCATAAACTCCTGGAAACACTTTATTGATTTGTTTTCAAGCTATTTAAATAAAAACATCAAAGTATGGAGAATTCTCCGAAATAATTTGTTCAAATGAATTAAAACTATTCATATAATTAATTCTAATACCATACAGGTATCTTTACTAGGCTAATATTTTTTTGCAACTGTTATTTTAAATGAGTCTTAGTAATTGTATAGTTCTGTAGGTGACGTACAGCATTTAGTTGTTATTAATGACTTAAATAAGTAATAAGTAACTAATTGTTAATTATTTTGAGCATTAGTATGCTGTTACATACTGATATGTTAATCTTACTTCCTTATTAGTTATCAGTAATGACTAGAGTGTTCATGCAGCACTGTTCTGCATTAGTTCCTCCATTACTACCTATTGATTATGAAACGGTATTAGACCAGCGTTGCCCAACTCCTCAAAATGTTGAAATTACTTAACTTCTGCTTATTTTCATAATTCTGTATTTTCAGACCGTGATATTGATATTTTTTGATTGGTTTATTTTCTCATTTATTGATAGTCCGGTTCACTCCTGAACGGCACTTTCTTAGAATATAGATTTGAATTCACCAAAAACCCTCCCGATTTGTACACTTAAAAAAAAAAAATAGATTTTTGATGTCTTCAATTTTTGCTAGTATGATTTAAAAATAAAGGCCCAGTGTTAGAAATGTAGCAGTATGTAGCATTAAGGTTGAAAATTGCAACCATTAGCTCACTCCGCCCCTCCCTTTTGAAGCACTATGGAGGCCGACACAGAACTAAGATGTTGTCATGTTTCGCTTCTTTGCCGATGGAGATTAACAAAACGCACTCGTAGAGGAGTTTGTCCATTTTGGGCTACTGTAGAAACACCATGGTGAATTCTATAAAAGGGGACCCGGGGTGCATGTCGATAGAAATAGCTCATTCTAATGTAATAAAACATCACACCTCATTATGTAAGGTCTTTATACACCTCAAGTCATAGTTATAAATAGTATACTGCATTTCTGTCAATAGAATTACACATTGGACTTTTAAAAGCCATTTAAACTTTTTAAATTCTATTTAGACTTTGACGGCTTGGGCGGAGCATCTGTAAACTCCTCCCCTTCAACTGCCAGTCTGCTACCAGTTCCATAATAGAAAGAGGCTTTTTTATTACATCCAATCAAATGGCAGAGAAAGACAAAAGCCACGCCCACCATTTTTCTCATTCAAAATTCACTCTGAAATGCATCAAAATACCGAAGTAAAAACGATCGCAACAGTCGGTTCAGAGGGACTTTAAACATTTTACATTACTGCAACTCATTAAAATAAGTTTAGCATTTTCAACTTATGTTACAGCAACTCGCCACTGGACAAATTTAGAATTGGTAAATTGAAATTACTTAAAAAAGCCTATTTGTTTGTACGCATACATTATTCTATGGTCCTTAGATATAGCTTAATTTAGCCCTTTCGGTACATGAACTTGAGCAGTTTTGTTATCATTTAGAAAAGTTATAGAGCAGCAAATCTCAACATTATCTTGATTTGGTCATTTATGTCCATAGCTCCAGTGGTGCGGGACAAGTCATTTAGGATTAAGGTTTGAGAATCCTTAAATTAATGCGGATGTACGCTTCACTACCAAGACGTGTAACGTTCACACGTTACCCCCGTTAGCTCCGGTCATCCATCTGGAAACTGCAAGAGTTTAGAGCACCTCAAAGATAATAACAAATCTATTTTGACATCTCTATTGATTTCACACGGTCTCAATGGAAACAAACATGTTCCCTTAGCCTTTTTTTCCTGGAATTAGCGGCGTATCGCCGCCATCCAATGGTTGGTGTGAACAACATAATACCTCCCCCCTTAACAAAAAAAGATCCACGTTTCTGGGAAATGGCTTGTGCGTCATGGCCTGTAAACAAGAAATGTTTTCTATTTTCTAACACGTTCGGAAGTGGATATGTAAATTTCTACACATTTGTGTGTCAGCTATGTGTAACTGCATGAAAATGAAGGTAATAGCCCAATGTTTACGTCGGTCTGCATGACGCCCACTTTTGTGGCTTTATGTACAAGTATAGTATAAAACCGAGCCATGTGGATCATCCTGCAGACATTACATTAGGTCAAAATGAGGGTGTCGGGAGGTCCTTGTTTTCCTAACCAGTCAGTTTTACAAAATAGCGGTGTGTGTTTCAGCCGGATTACTGGGTTTTCAAATAGTCTGCAAAGGCTTTTTTCCACTAACAGCATCTCTCTTGCTCTCTTTAGGTAATCTTGGTACAAGTAAACCCAGGAGAGGCCTTCACGATTCAGCGGGATGATGGTCAGTTTCAGTGTATCACAGGTAAGGTGTTCAAGGATTTCTGTGTCATTTATCTCGTAAACACATTGGCCCACCACGAACAAGTGATGTTTTCTTCCCCAAATCACAAGTTCACATGATTGTAATTACAGCTCTGAGACTTGCTCAGTGAAAGCATGCTGTTAAAGTGGCGATTAATACCTGTAAGTCCTACTAATTGATTGGAGAGACCCTCAGATACTTTTCTTGTTAAACAAAAGTAAAACAGTTACACACCCGGGGTCCCCAAATGCGCTGTGATTTCTCTTTGGTAATCTAGTGTTCACATTTAAATTGAATACAGCTAGAACATTTCACCTCGTATTGTAAAACCAGGTATGACCTTATGCAAACAGGTTTATTAGATGCCAGGAACACTAGAGGCGAGTTAAATGCATCACAATTGAAATATCGCAAATGTGCAAATGGCGCCATGGCTATTTCAATGGTTTGCGATAAGATTGTCTGGTTTGTACTGCAACATAGTTTTTTTACTTTCAGAATTTGTCATTTTGTTTATATGTTTGTTTGATGTTATATAATGTCACATTTTTAATACAAATCGATTTGATAAACTAAGATTTTTGAAGGCATGAATTGCTTTATTTATCATGTTATAGTCATTCATTTTTAGTACAAATTTGCTACACGATTGGATACCGTTGTAACGGCGTTAATCAGATTTCTTGTTTTTTCTTAGCAAACATGCAGCGATGCAGTTTTGGCGTCTGCAAATTGAAGTGTAAACGGGAAAGCTCACATACTTGCTGCCTGTGCAGCATTTGAATTGCTGAAAAGGTCATTTATATGACATTTCAGCACAGTGTACTAGCATTTTGCTTGGCATGAGGCAAAATGTGGCCATGAATAAATTGTATGCATTATTTCATGAGGTCATTGTGCAAACCAGTTTTGCAGATCAACAGAGAAATGTGTCAGGATGTTTTGTTTGGACGCTTGTTTTTTATTCTTGTCAGTGCAGCACAATATAGCGTCTAGCAATAAATTGTGTCCTTTGTGTATCATGAGTTATAAAATATTTAACAGCATTCCACATTAAAGCCCCTCTTATCCAGAAAATACCCTTTTAAATGTTGTTTTAACATATCTACGTGGCAGGAGTGTGTGTACAGAACCAACCTAAAATTATAAAAATCCACCCATTCATTTTTTTTTGTCCCCAATAAACCTTAACTGTCCTCTTAAATGAGCTGTTGGCAGTCTCTCAGTAATCTGATGTCACATTGATTGAGCCCTCCCTATGACTGCTGATGGGCTGCCGTCTCCGCCCTCATCAAGTTGTACATTTACATTTAGTCATTTAACACACACTAAAGCGACTTACAGAGAGTTCAGGGAGCAATAAGCAATATGTCATACAGGAGCAATAATACAAAAGGTGCTAGTACAAAGTTCCTAGTTTCAACAAGAGCTAGACCACTACCTGTTGAGAGAAAGGGTTAGTTTTTTATTGGAATTTTTTTCTTCATTTGTCTGTCAACAGAAGAGATGGGTTGTGAGAGATGTGGTTGACCGATCTGAGTTAGGAAGAGTGTTCCACCAGGAAGGAGTTGTGAAGGAGAATGAACGGGAAAGCGATTTACTGCCCTTATGAGAAGGCATTACAAGGCGCCGGTCATTTGCTGAATGCAGGGTTCTTGATGGGGTCTAGTGGTGTAGGAGGTTTTGAAAGTAGGCCGGTTTAGATCCAGTGATAGTCCTGTAGGCGAGCATTAGTTACTTGAATCTGATACGGGCTTCAACCGGTAGCCAGTGGAGAGAGATGAAAAGGGGCGTCACATGAGCCCTTTTGGTCTGTTGGAAGACGAGGCGTGCTGCTGCGTTTGAATCAGCTGAAGTGGTTTTATAGTCTTTGCAGGAAGACCAGCAAGGAGAACATTGCAGTAGTCCATCCCTGAGATTACCCTTAGGGACCCCAGTGATCATGTGGTGTTCAGTGGACAGTGAGCCCCCCATGACACCTTGAAGGATCTGCCGGAGAGGTAGGATTTGAACCGGTGGAGAGAAGTGCCTGAGATTCCTAACACGAAAACCTTGTTCGTGTTTTGTAAACGAACAAGGTGTTTGGTTGTTGGATGCAGGACTGAACATAAGTCTTCATTTACTCCCGACATCAAGCCTCTGCAGACGCTCTGGATTAGTTTTATTTCTCAATGGAACTTTCAGAAGTAATCAAGTCACTTTACATTGGGATGCTTCACAAACAAATCTTAGTAAAACGCTGGATTCATAATGGTCATGTTTTCACATTTGTCCTGTGTATCCGTGTATGAAAACAATGTGCACGTTTTTAAAAATTGCAAAGAGAGCACGTCTTCAGTTTTTATAGATATTATGCGTTTGTCGTCTGTATTGTCACGTATAAAAACAATGTGCAAATTATGCGTTTGACGTAGTTTGTTTTCTGAGAATCAAGATGACTGTGAAACACAGGTGAAATATGTAAATACATTTTTGGGGATACTTCACAAATCATTTACTCACCTTCGAGTTGTTCCAAATCTATTTACATTTATTTGTTCCCCCCCATTGACTACCATAGTAGTAAAAATACTTGGTCTTTTTTTCTTAAACAAAAGAAGATATTTTGAAAATTGTAGTCTCAGTTCTGTGGCACTTTTGACTACCATTGTGTTTTTTCCTACAATGGGAGTCGATGGGGGGCAAAATCTGTCCGGTTATAAGCATTCTTCCAAATATCTTTCTCTGTATTCATTAGAACAAATACATTTCCACAGATTTGGAACAACTCGAAGGTGAGTAAATGATGACAGAATTTTCATTTTTTGGTGAAGTATCCCTTTAAGCCGCCTTTTAAAATACAAGATTGTAATTGAATTTGCATAATATCAGACCTTATGGTTTTGAACAGCGTTGTTTCAATTCCCTTTGTATTATTAAACACAGACTGACTTAAAATATGAAAGATGACGTAGTTATGTAAATCGTAGTGTTATTTTGTTGTTGTTTGTTATTATAGTCCTGTGACTTAGCAACTTATCTCGTTGCGTCATGCCTAGTTAACACACAGTGTCATATTATATTTCTTTTAGTTTCATTGGATTGACAGTCGAAACCTTGAACCAATTTCCAACACGACTACATCAAGCAAGCAGATCTCCCGACTGAATCAACCCTTCTTCATTCACTAACAGAGCCGTCCAATGTTGGGTTTAATTGCCATATGTGTCAGAGGCTCAGTCACAACAGTCAGCTAGTGCTCGCCGGGTCTCGGCGGGGATGCAATGAGATGTCTTACACCCTCCCTCAGTCTACGAGTAGCCCTTTTGCGTGGGATGGTGCAAAAGCGCTACAAACCTCCAGCCTCCTTGATTGGCAGTTGCTGCAATAGGAAGAAGTGGAGTGTGACTGTAATTGAAAGATTACTGTGCCTTGGGAAGATTAGAAAAACAATAGCATGTTGCTCATAAGCCTGATTGTTCTCCTCCTAGCTGGCCTGATTTGGTCGGATGGGGTTTAAACTTGTGAAAGTAAGCAGGCGGGTGAGTTGATGCTATCATCGGGCATTAGGCATTTGATTGAAAACTCAAATGGAAGTGGTAGCCAATTTGTTCGGAAGAACTGAAGCTGAATGTGTTTTCCTCCTCTTTTCAGTTCTTTATTAGTCCATTTCTTATTAAGGAACACCACCAACAGTTTTAAGTCAGGTGATCATCCAGTCTGTACGAAGATGCTAAAAGTATTGCGATTCTAGTTCACCTCTTTAGGGTACATTTGACTAACCCCGAATCCCACCGTTTAAGTTAAACATTGTAGGTTTCATTTAAACAGCTGTTGTACACTCCCAGCTTATTTACTGTTCCGGTAGTGCATGTATGCTATGCTCTGTTTTAGGATAAGTGTTGTCCTTTCCCTCATTTGTAAGCCACTTTTGATAATACCCAGATACAGTACAAAAACGTCTGTAGGACGTCTGCTGAAGGTCTGGAAAATGTCCGCTAAAGATCTGGAAAACATCATCTGTTTAAAATCTTCGAAAACCCAGATTCACATCCATTCTAAATCCTAAACATCTTACAGACATCTTCTAAATGTCTGTATTACATCTGATAGGAGACGTGTCAAAGATGTATTGCAGATGAGCAAACAATACAAAAATACGTCTTGCAGATGTAAATGCAGACATCGAATAGACGTATTTGAGATGTATGTTTGCTATCAGGGTAGTGTCTGCTAAATGTATACAAATATGCTATAAATGTATTCAAAAGCTGAAAAGCAAAATATATCATTTTAATGGAATGCAATATAAAAAAGGTACGTTTGTGTGATGATAATTTTTTTACGGCTTCATCACCTAAGCAGGTACATCATTTCACCTTTCAGAAGGATGTCCGTGACATCACCATTAAAGCAGAAATCGAAACCATACCAAAGAATTTCATTCTTGGATTTCTATGAAAGAAAAGCTGTTATCGCACATGTTGCTTTATCACATTGTGTCTGTTTGGGACTGTTAGCGAGTTCGGAATAGGATCCGTAACAGAAACATCAGTCTCCATAGTATAGGCTATTAATGTGGTGAGTTGGAAATTCATATTTAACCGGCAGTTTAATCATATGACATATAACATGGTGAAGTTAACCATGGGTTTATCATAGTAAAGTTAAAATTACGTACAATAGATAATTAAAAGCATCATTTGTATTGAAATAATTTTACCACATAAACCATGATAACGGTTATAGTGGCAAGGCTATAGTAAGTTTTTAGCAACTTCGTTTTTATTTACAAACAAACTAAAAATATGGTTAAAAATTATGGCTAATTTTCGTAGGGAATTCATTATCGTTATTAATACATTTCCTTTGCAGAGTTAATTTGCTCGCATATTCCCCCAAAATGGACATCTTTCATCATTTTCTCACCCTCATTTTAGTCATAGTCTGTATGACTTTCTTTCTTCTGCGTAACACAAATGAAGATATTTTAAAGTACGTTGGTAACCGAACAACACCCACTGAAGACATTTCTCAAAATATTAAAGAAAATAATAAATAAACATTTGTATACAAGTTGAATGACATGAGGGTAAATAAGGACAGATTTGTATTCACTCTCATTCTTTAAATTTTGTAAATTGATGTTGCCCAATTAGACTAAACACTTACTGTACTGGTATTAGTAGAGCATGTGTTTAAGTTGGTGTTAAACCTTCACACAATCTCCCACATATAGAGGTCTTTGCGGGATAAAGATTCCCTTTGCGTCACGAGGGGCAGGATCAGGCTATATTTAGACTGGACCCCCTTGCGAGATTCTCACCCCCCTTCGTGAGGAAGATGCTGATGGGATATAGTAGCTCAAGGACCAGCGAGGCTGATCCACACTGGTCTGTTACTGGGAGCTGATGCCTGTCAGTGACGTGAAGGGAGTGATGACTCACCGTTGCGGGAGCTGAGCAAAGAATGCGCATGTGTGTGTGTGTGCTTAGCCCTTAACCTTAGAACAAAACGGAGATAATGCTCAAATCCGCTGGATAAACCAAATGGAGAAGATCTGTCCCTCTCTTCCTGAATGTTTTGGTCCAGATGGGCGTTTGTTCTATTTTTGAATTCATTCATGTACCCGCTAGCTGTAAGTCTTTAAATACCACATGCATTCTTCAAAAGTATCCGTTTAATATGAAGCAGCAGCCTCGCAAGGGGAAGAGAGAATTTAATTTAAGATGTCCCAGACAGCCGGGGGTGGCCTGCGGTTGAGGACAATGACATCGGATGAGGGGAACTTATTAACACGGCCATTTAACATCCTGCTGTGAAAATGTTTTGGTGGCTCCTCTAAATGTGGCCATTGGCGGTTGGCCTGCGAGCGTGCTCATGTTGATTTGTGCGGTGGGCTGAACGCGTACATGTTTGTCTGTTTACATCTTCTGATTACTCATGTCAGACGTTGGCCAGGAGGTTGGTTTCACATTGATCTGTATGAATGTACAGCGGGCTGGGCTATATAACAGTCTTGGAATGCTTCTTTTCATTCACCACATTTACTGTTGAAGGGGTTTGCTAAAGTAAAGAAGACTGTTACGGCTCATTCTTAGTCTGAGAGATGAACCCCTACCCTTAAAATAAGTATTAAACTAATCCTGTCCCTCAAGTGCTATCAAATCATCTTAGTAGAGTCTTGTGTTATTACTTTGTTGTGCTTTTACTTTAAGCAACCACGCAGAAGATATTTTTGCCTGGTAGGTGATATGAAGCCATTTCTATGGCCATTAATATCACCCAGAACACCCTAATCAAATCAAGCGCCTTAGCGATAGCATAGCATCTCCCTGTTAACCACTCTCAACGTTCTAGCACCGTGACAAAGAGCATCGCTTTCTACCAAAAATGTGTCGTTCCTCTGGTTTCCATTTTACTCTCATTCCTCTCGTCCCTTCCATCCTTTCACTTCATCTCTCCTCACGAGCACTTCAACTCATGGCGTCAATTTAAAGTGACAGGTCAAAGACGTCACAGCGCACGCAGACAGCGAGAGCGTCACGAGAGAATGTCCGTATCATACTTCAGATGACATCACGCACTTTACTGTTGACTCACCGCATGCTTGTGTGCCAGTGGGCTTTGATTTGATCAGGTTTGGTTTAGTACTGCATAATTCTGTACTTGGGTTCGTTCCCAATGTTGACTTGAATCAGGGTAACCGTGCGCCAACGCAGTTTTTATGGTGTGCCAATTGGTTGTTAATATATTGCTGTGAGAGTGCCAGTTTTAACCGAAATACAATCGCTGTTTTATAAATAAGGTTAAAGTAACTGCTTTTTTTGTAAGGTTTACCTAAATGTCTATACAGGGCCACACACTGTGATGTTATTGTTTACGGTCGCTTTGGCTGTCTGATCTGTAAATGGCACGGGATGCCACATTGCGTTTGATTTGTTTTATGAAAGGCATTAAAGCTTGTGTGTGCTTGTGGGTGGGAAGATTTCCCGCAAGAGGACATTTGTGTGGGTGTAGTTAAGGTGTTTACTCACCGAAGCTTCTCGGATTGTGACTAAGGCCAGCGGTCAGGTCTGAGTACTATGACCCTATCCATTCATCCTTCTAAAGAACCACTGACTTGTGTGTGGATACACAGTATGGCTCTACTCAACAGGCCTTCTCTCTCCTGCAGTACTATTTATCTGTTTGTTTACATCATAGGGCATATTAGACTAAATAAATCCCTCATTTAAAACACTTTGCCCGCAGGTCAGAATGAGGGCATGTTAGCCTGCTTACAATAAACAAAAATACAATGGTTTGTTTACAGGCTGACATAAAAAACTAATTGTTTAGTTTGAAGGTCAGACACTAAGGAGGCACTAATATTGACACTTTTATCTACGGATTAGTTTATAATGGCTGATAACTGATGGTAAGTTACATAAAGGTATAGCACAGATATGTCTTTAAGATGTATGCTTAAGATCTGCTGTGTAAAACATATGATAAATATAGTCCATTATCCTGCTCATTACACAGCTGTAAAATGTAAAAAAAAATGTTTAGTGTTAATGACACGTGCATACAAATACGTTATAGATATGGAGCATTAGACACTTTGAATATCAACGATAATATTGTAATGTTTTTTTACATCTTAAGCTGTTGAGTTACAGGGTTAGCTGGATATATTAGTTATTTTGATACACGTACTTACCTGGAAATTTTCGTATTAAGCAAAGATGGCGATAGCGAGTCAAACATTACGACTTTTACCTTTAAAGTAACATTGTGTGACTTTACGTCATTGGTTAGGTTTCGCGCTTTGACACAAAATTGCTCGTACTGTAAAACCACAGTAAGTTATAGTAACGTGATTTTATGAAGTTTGCGAATTTTCTAGTCAGACTATTTAAAAATAGATATCGGTATTGGCTGATACTAATGTATTCAATGATATCTCTTGCATGTCTGCTTTGGGTGTGAAGGGTCTTGTCAATGAAACTCTGAATGCGATGCGACATTTAACGGAAGAACAGTTTTTGTGATTTAAACACATTTCTTCTGTTCCCGTTACATAACCGAGGCCCTGTGCTTCTGTATACGTGGGGGTTCTATTAAATAATACGTTATGATACGGTATATTCATTCATAAAATTTTCTCGCAGGCTCTTCACTGCATCTGCAGTCCGTAGCTTTCGGAATGAATGAATGGATGACTCATCACACTTAGCCGAACCCATTAGGGATGGATGGAGAGAGAGAGAGGATGAGAGATGCGATGCAGAAAAAATCCAAGTGATCTTCGTTCATGTAATGATAATCTTTCAAGAATTAGCTGGGTGCAGGGTTCATCAAGCTCGGTCCATACTTTCATGTTATTCCCCACATGCATGTACATTGAACACCCTTAATCTGTAATGACGTGTCGGAGACCATGCAGGGATTAATTTGCGTGAGCTGTCTAAACTGGACGAGGGTATCATCATATCCTATTAAATACTGTCCAGGAAACATGGAAGAAAGCGAATTATTCCAGTGAGCTCAGCCCAGCCTTGTCTGCAGGTGGAGCTATTCTTTGGAGCATTGCAAGAGTTTTGTTAACTGTGTGTAAACATTGCTTTTAATAAAAACATATTGTCCATATCGGAGATCATCCGTCGTTCGATCTTTTGAAGAAAGATTCAAGGAATTGGAACTTTTTTGTGAGGACTAGCGCCTCGCTAATCCGCTAATCGGGTGCTTTTGGACCCTCCATGCAGTAACAGTCTAGTGAGATGATAAAACCCTGTTATACCTTTAGAAGAAATACAAAAATATTTTGCAATTGGAAAGATAAGAGAATATAAGTCATGCCGGTTTAGAACAGGGTTAACTTTGTATAACTAGCCATAATGGGTTGGGTTTCATTTGATTGTTTCAAGGGCAGTTGTAATTGGACAATGACAGTGTAGTTTCTTTCCCTGTGTTTTAGGTTAGATTAGCCTAAATTGAGGGGAGACACTAATGCGACGCCCTAAAAGTACTTGTTTTGTCATGGATCAGTCCAGGGATCTCAAGTCTCAGGCATTCATCGTGAGACACACGCATTTCAACCTGTTCACACGCTCACACCTTGAATTTCTCACGCTGAGAAGTAAGGGATGACTCATCAAGCTTTATACAATTAATGGATGAGGCAAATGAAATGTGAAGTGAATAAAGTTAAAGCATCACGTTCACGTCCGATCACGGTGCATGTTTGTTTTTTTCGTGTTCACAGCGCTGAGCATCACAACCAGTCGGCAGCGCGAACGTAATGACCGATCAAAAGTTTAGTTGAGTCACCGGCGTAAATGAGTTTTGTAGAAGCTTGCTCGAAGAGAACAGCAGATACGATCGGTCGGACCCATTTACTGTATTATAAACGGCAGTTTCACGCAGTCCGTTTCATACTTTATAATGCGAAATTATAATGACTGTTTTTCGCTCGCTTCCTGTTTATTCCCAAATTAAATAAACTTTTATTTTTCATGTTGCTTAATGACAATGTGAAGATTTGCTAATGCAAAAATAGAATTATATAATCACAATACCAAAGCATCAATATTGTTTTTTTTGTTTAAATCTTGCAGTGCCTGTTTTTTATATTCATGACATGATCAATCTTTTGTGTACTGCAGGAGAAAGTCCACGGAAGCTGAGTGAAAGTTAATGTTTAAACTTGCAATGTTTGTTTCTGAAAGAGAAAATGTATTTATTCTCAGAACAGAACGCCTGTTTGGGGTTATTCTTGGCTCCGTGCGCGTGTGCTTTTCTTTTCCATCCCGTGTTTGTTGATGTTTCCTCTGAAAGGCTGGCACTGCGGGTCGACGTCAGCGGATCAGTGGACCGCCCGTGCTCCTTGGGGTGGGGGGAATCTGAAATGAGAGCAAAGGAGGGGGGATGTGGCCTTTTGTGTCTGATCTCGATCTGTGCTTGTGCGTCATTATGATGTAAGAGGGTGGGTGTTTTTTCCCAGTCCTAGCCCATCACTTCTCATCCCGCCCATCATTTATTCATCATTCCATCATTCATTCATTATTGCCCACATCCTGGTACATTGACCTCCTTTGATTAATTCGTATTTCCCATCCACGTCTTTCCCAGTTTCACACAATCTTTATTACCTGACACCTTTTACTTTTTTTTACATGGTCGTTCTCACATTTATCTCACTTTTATGATCCATTATTCCAGTTTGAGTTTTCTAGCATTATTTAGGTGAATCTTACAACCTGTCGAGAGCATTCAGTTAAAGATAAAAATCATTTGTAAAGAGTTAATTATGATTAAAGAGAAGTATTTTTCCAATTTTTTCCTATTTTTCTGGGGGCATTAAAAAAATCAATTTTTATATGATTATATGAAAAATCGCTGCTTGGACGCTTTGGTATCGTGTAGTCAATTGTTTTTTCATGTTATTTTACATTTGACTTTATTTTAAATTATTTCAGAAATGCATTTAAATGGATATGTTAAAAAAAACTTTTTGCTATACTTTACATTAATTCACAGTCTAAAAAGCTGCAATTAAATGGTGATAAACAGTTACCCTGGTGGTCATCATGAGGTCAACATAAAGGTTATGGTATATCTGGAGACATAGAAGTCAATTTTTATGTCCCTGTTTGCTAATTGCATGTTTAATTGTTCATCGTAAAACATTACCTTATATCACAGACATCTTAGCATGAACGGTTCTCTGCTAGTCATCCTTTTATCCCAGGCAACATGTTGCACACGTCGTCTTCGACTCTCCATCACCCTGGCCGGAAGAATCAGTCACGAGCAGATACATCATTAGCATCCCCCGCCAAAGCATATCGTAAATCAGAAATCGATCGTCTTCCTCCGGGCGGTCTGGGCTGTAGAATTGGATCAGGGTCGTCCCACGCTCAGGGTGATTTGGCTCCGATGTGTCCTGATGCAAGGCCAGTGAGTCATTAGTCATCAATTAGTCCGCTTCAGTCGCTCCTGAAACAGAGTTCAAAGCGAGCGCACCACTCCACATCAAAGTGACGAGATAATAGTCCTCTGTGCTCCTTGTAGTACTACAAGACTCATTAAGAGACGGCCAATGATTTGAATACGATGCATTAAAAAGCAAAAAATCTGATTTTGTGATTTTTTTTTATGTCATAAAGCTTAAATATTAGTCACCCTTTCTGTTTGTCGTTGGGTTTTTCAAATATCGAACCAATAAAAGACATTAAAAGGGGCTTGTGAACTTTGACCACACAGTATTATTTGTTTAAAAGTACAGTGTTTTTTCCATTTCCTGAAAAACTGCAAATTTAGACACTGAAGGTTCGGAAGGACAGCAACGATTTATGTAAATATGTACATGGACTTAAGCAGAACCCTTGCATAGTGAGTGTTTATCCATGTGGTACGTATTGCCTTATTATTGGATTATTTTAAGAAAATTCGTCGTCCCTTTAAATAACCCTCACACGTTGATCTCGATAGACCCTGCTTACCTAGTGTTATTCTCATCAGATCTGATGTTTTGAGCCTGTCACTAGCCGTGTACACACTCATTTATAAACAGCCTCACTTTGACACCATGATTATAGTGGTGAGGGCTTACGCACGGCGTAATAACTTCCAGCTAGCACTCGCTGATTATGTGAGTTAGTCGCTTATGAAATAAAAACGGATGCGATGTGCTCGCGGGGTGGGGAAAGTGCGAGCTAATACTACAATGACATAATGTAGAGGCAAAATCCCCCAAATCCCACCCCATGTGAGCTTTGAGATGATGTTCTTGTAGTAGGGTGTTTGATATCGAGATTTTTGTTTGTGGATCTTCAGCAAATGGAAATGTTTGGACCGCTCCCTCCTCCTCCTGACACCAGTTCTGGCCGAATTAATAATTTATGTTTGTGGTCAGGTTGAGCAGGGCAGGTCATCTTGTTCCCTCCATTATGCTCCATCTAGGTGCTAACCTTTATCATTTTTATGCTTCTTTTGGGTGTGGCTTGTTCAAATAATAACATTAAAGAATTTAGTTTGTAGACCTTAAGATCATATTGTCCATGCGTCCTGCCAAATATAATAAGTACACAATGTTTTCGAGACAGAACCTGGTGAACAGAGTGGAACGTCCTATCGCTTCATTGTGAATTGTATTGAATATGAGAGTTATCGTCATCTGTTCAATTCAACACTGACTTATTGGACTTTTAAGCAGAAAGTTAATTCTAATTTGAAACCTTATTATTATAGAGTAGATGATCAAATGTTCCCAGTATACCAATACACTTAAAATAATGTGTTTCCCATCTAGTAGAATAAATAGCCACAGAAAACATTTAAGAGAACAATATTAAAAATACTATTTATAGGTATGCGTCGAAGTATATTGATAATCTTCGTTTTATTATTTGCATTTTATTTCAGAAAACTAAACTGGAGAAACAGTTCAAAATATCAGAAAAGATGCTTTGTATTTTTCAGACCTCAAATATTGCAAAGAAAACAAGTTCATATTTACTTTTAAGCAATACAACATAATGTTTGTACAATGCGTTTAGGAAAAAGTATTTTTTCATGTGATAACCTGGATATTTACCACAGTCTGTCAGTCTTTCACATTGGTGTTGGATGACTTTGTCACTCCTGAGGTTTGATTTTGTTGAAATCCATCAGACACTGGACTGCAATGGCCACGATACATCTAGAAATGCTGATAAAATTTATATTAGGAATAGTCTATTACATTCTTCCGCAGCTGTATTGTCATGAAAAGCAAATTAAGTTATTGTACAAAAAAAGGGGGAAAAAAGGTGTATGAATCTTGTACATCTTCCGGCTTTCCACGTTTACTTGTTAAACGAAAGGGGGCGGTGCTACGCATCTTCTAAAAGAATACGGCATCTATAGCTCCAGAAAACATGGGAATGCGCTATTCTGTGTTTTACAAAAACATTTTCCTCTAAATCCTTTTTTTAAGCTTGCCCACATTCATGTTCTGTTTGAAAAATAAAATGTTTTTCTTTCTTTTCAGTTTAAAGCAGATCGACTTTATTGGTAACTGATAGGTTAACTATTTGTGTAATGAAACATAAAAGTTTTGGTGAATGTTATCAAAAATGCTAAAACATTTCAAGTAAAACCATTTAAAGCATGTAAAACCAAGTTTGAAGGGTTGTCATAATGTAATAATGTAGTTTAAAAAGGCTTTTTTTAAAAGAATGTTTAGTGAGATTTAAGAAGACAAAGTCAACTATAAATGAAAGTAAACCAGTTTTACAAAAATGAAAGATAAAACATAATAGTCCCAGTGCAAGCATATTCAGGGTTGGAATGATTCCCAAAATATTAACAGAAACATCATATTCTGGTTAACAGAAACCAACCGAAAAATGAATTAAGCCACTTCTTTAAAATAACTCCAATTTAAAAGCTGTGAATCCTGAGCTTTTAAATTGGTTATATGTTTATTTTTCGTGACTTTGGTTCTGTCTAGCCAAATGTTAAAAAAAACTTAAATGAGTTTGACTGATTTTGCCGTCTATTGTACAGCTCTTCTCTTTGGTGTTATCACACATTTATTCAATACTTTTTTGGCACACATGGTTTATTGACGTCGTCTACCTGCAGGTGTAAAATTAGCTTTAACCAGGCAAACCTTGACCCTCCTGGTTTGTAGATGTAGTGCTGAGTTGGACTTTTACCTTCCACCTGTGACTGAGGATTCCAGCATGGAAAGTACTAGAAACCTTCACTCTAAAGATAGACGAGGAAACAAACACAACCTCGCGTTCACCGACTGTTATTTCTTAACGCTTTCACCATGAGCGAAGTCACCACGCTTGCACAACAAGACGCAGGTTTGTGTTTACCTGAATGTGTCCTTTGGCATTTCTCTGTGTGTTTACCGTTCTCTGCGTCATTCGGCTCTAACACATCTCTCTTCTGAAAGTAACGTGTCAGTATGAGGCCGTGCATGAAAGAGCTCATCTGTAACAGGCTTTGCTGAGTCACAGTTTTTCACGCACAAACGTTCCAGGGCCAAAACTTCCACCAACGGTGCCGTTTTATCAGGCGCTGTGCACACAAATGTGGCCCATTGTGTTCCTTTACCCGGCTGGGTAAATGTCAGCAGTTGTTTGCATTCGCTTGCTAGATATGCTTATCAACATACGGGCCAAAACTAGAAAACTGTCGACGTGCCGGTGAGCTGCCCCACAGCAATAAGACCAGAAACTACAGATTTTCTGCATTCTTAACGTACAGCGGGCATTAAATAAAAATGTATATTATACATTTTCATAAATATTGGTTGCACATCATTTTTCAGGATACATTATTTGACATGAAAAAGTTATTTTATATACTGTATTATCGGATTTCGTTACCCAACTATTGTGTCCAAAAGAGGGATATTATCATGAAATATATTGAAAGAATTTATAAAGTTGAGTTTTCTCTTTTTTACCAACGAATCGCACTTAATATACAAGTGTAAAGTGGCATAGAAAAATGTTGCATCCATTATTGGCTTATGGCGAAACATTTTATTAGGTTTATTATCACAAACCAAGGAGATACATGTGAGAAATTATTTACGATTTCATATTATGTGTAGTTATGGTGGTTTTTAATATCACAGTTCCTGCCAAATCCGATATATTGTGACACAATATGACACAATATTTAATTTACAGTAATTCTGGTTAATGTAATAACGGTTGTGTCAGTTATAGAAGATGACGATAGATTAGAGAAGTGGTTACAAGTTATCAAGATGTTCTGAACAGTTAACTTCCACGTTCTGGTCTTTTTTTTAAGCAAGTATCCCTCCATAATTGCTCGAAACTCATCTCTGGATCCCTTCAGTTTCTAATTTGTACGTTTCACAGTCCAGTCAATACCTTAAGGGTATAAATAAAGGTGCAATGTGTGAGATTATGGAGGATCTATTGACAGAAACGCAAATAATATATATATATATAACTGTGTTTTTGGAGGTGTATAGAGACCTTACATAATGAAGCGTATGGTTTTTATTACCTTAGAATTAGTTATTTCTATCTACATACACCGCGGATTCCCTTACATGGAATTCACTATGTTGTTTGTACCCTTGGCCCTTGGTTGCTGTTCGCAATCTCGCCACTAACTTTTTTACACTGGACCTTTAAAGCTAGGACCTTTTTTACATTGATATGTCACATTATGAATCTGTCAGCTTCGAGTATTATGGTTCTGTTAATTCAAGATTCAAGGCTTGTGATTTGGGGAAGTGTGATCTGGTGCAGTGTTGTGTGCTTCTTTTGGTGATGTAATTGTTAAAATGTTTCTCTGCAGGTCCTGCTCAGGTTCCCATGATGTCCCCAAACGGTTCAGTGCCTCAAATCTATGTGCCTCCTGGATACGTTCAACAGGTCGGTCCTCATGTTATCATTTCATACTGATTGTTTTTATCCAAATAAGTACCTTATAATTAGGGATGTGTACCGAAACCCGGTATTAAATGAGCCCGGGGCTAAATTAGGAAAGACCGGAGCTCCGCCCTTATCGGTTCTGCTTTCGATACTTGAGAAGCAAATGGCACGGAATCTTTAGTTAAAATCTGAAAATGCACTTCCTTCCTGTAATGACTATTCATCTCCAATGACGTATAATAGACGGCTTGGGCGGAGTATCCGTTAACTCCTCCCCTTCAGCTGTCAATCTGCTGCCAGTTCCGTTTCAGGAATCAACAGCTGTTTTTATACATTCAATCAAATCGCAGAGAAAGCTGTAAACCAAGCCCACTATTTTTCTTATTACAAATTCCAATGCACTTGGAAATGCGTCAAATACGGATGTAAAAACTATCGCAACTTCCAGTTCATGGGGACTTTAAATGCCCTCTAATGTCTTTGAAGTTTCAGCTCAAAATACACAACAGATCTTGTATAATATTGTGCCCTACAAGTCTATTTTTGCCTGTGAGGAAAAACAGGCTGTTTTGGTATGTGTATCTTCATTGACATATCGCTTATTGCTCCGCAAACTCTTTGGATAAAAGCATCTGCTTATTTGACTAGTAGATATAATGCATATGCATATGCAAATGAGCTGCTGGTCTCCGCCTCTTTCCGGCAGAAAGCGCATGGCTCTGCCATCCGGTGCTTCCAACAACACATTGCTCTTATAAGTGAGAGGTAACATGATAAATGCATCATATTTATGAAAAACGAAAACATGCACTTTGAGTGAAATGTAATTACATTTCCAGAGTAACTTGCCGAACACTGATTTTAAGAGACCTATCCCTACTTATAATCCAAATATTTATAAGACCACAAGAAACATTTAATTAAATTTCGACACATAATGTTAAAAATGCATGCTGTAAGACGTATGGCTGGAATACACTGCAATACTTGATATCAGAGCAGAATTTTGGTAAATATACTTAAATATATATATATATATATATATATATAGAATTTTAATGTAATACTTGCAGACTTTTTGAAAGTTTCAGATAGAAACACACCAACTGATCAAATCTGCGGACTGACACTGACTTTCAGAATCTGGGCAACTTCTGAGCAGAAGTCTTGAAGTGTATTTTAAGCCTTAAGGCTACAGGCTCATCCCTGTTTGTACGCAGTTCTCTTTAAGATGCCTGGTTTGGGCAACAATTTAAGGCATGTGTTATCCAGCTAAAAGTCAACCCCAGAATGCAATGCATCAAGTAGACATTAGACAGCCTGTGTAACCTTCTCTCTTTATCTTCATAGATCATTGAGGAAAATGGAGTTAGGAGGGTGTTGGTGTTACCTCAGGCGGAGTTTCATACGAGTGGACATTCCCCGCTTCACCACCCGCCGCCTCACGCCCACCTGCAGGCCTTCATCCCACACCCACACATCATGCACCCTCACCCTCACCTGTACTCAGGCATGGCTGGAGGAACCGGAGACATGAGCCCTCAGTACATCTCCCAGTACCACCCAGCGCACCCCACGATCTACACAGAGCAGGGTCAGTACATGCACGTTTTATTTAGCCTCTTAAAGAAGGAAAAAGTTTTTGTAAATCATCAAATCGGTGTAATGAATTCACCAAAAATATTAACTGCCCGTTTCGCCTGATTGTTACAGATGCTCACTCGGCGCACGGACGTCCGACGTTTTCATATCGGGATGATAGGAGTATCAAAGCACAGGAGCGCCTGCAGAAGAAACTGAAGGAGCGACAGGGGGTGGGCGGAGGTGTGACCCCCTCCAAAGACAGCCCCCCTCCCTCCCCGCAGAAGACCTGCGGGACAGGAGATCTTCAGAACGGACTAGCGGGTAAAGGCGGGGAGCAGCAGGCGCAACACACCGTCCTGGGCAAAAGCCCTCCAGGGAGAGGGAAGGAGGCGGAGCCTGCAGGTACGGAGGACTTCACTTTCCGCTTCAGACGTGCACATTAAAGCCTATTGTATGCTTAGTAAGGGTCAGCACGCTGTGCACGTGAAAATAGTATGCGCACCAGTGGATTTTTGTAACTGCGCATGTTGCACATTCTTTGCAGTAATTAGTTTATTCACAAGGTGGCACATTGGTTTGTGTCATTCCCTGTAGGCCGGGATATGTATTGCAATTCGTTGCAATTCCCATGCGTCAAATGTCAAGGCTGTGCATACTTAAGGCATCATTTTCAGGACTGCTGTCATAACTCCTAAAAAGCACAAAAATGGACATAGAAACTGTTATTATACAGCATTTGCAACTGGAAATGTGGTGGAAATGTCCCATTGCAGTGGGTTATAACACTTGGGGGATGTTTTAAGCATCTTGCCCGACTTGTGCCTCTTTCAATCATAGCACAAAACTGAACACTTCACATTGTCTCAAGTGGCTCATTGCTTTCATAAAACAGCCGTAACCGCTGCTTCATTATTTTAAGTCACTTTGACCCAGAAACACATTTTCAGTTTTATACACTTACAAAAAAAAGTCTTAAATGGAATAAGAGCGACTTCTGTAACCAACGCTGACAAAAAGGCTTATTACACATCGATGCAGGAATGATGTGTGGGTACAGGTGCGTGTATATCAGCTATTTTACAACAGTTTCTACCATGACCGATTTCACAGCTGATACAGTTTTAAAAATCAGAAATGAATTCCCTGTTCATCTGATTAAAAGATGAACTTTCTTACAAAGGAGAATTCGATATTAAGCATTTATCTCACTTTGTCAGTTCATAAGCACCCAGACTTTCTTCTGCGTACCGTCACTGATCATTTTCGGACACCGGTGTTTCATTACATTCCCTCTTCTAACAAAATCGCACCTCTTGTTGGAGGTAAAATTGATTTTGTGATCTGTCGGGAGATGTAAATGGGGTCCATTTAAGGGTGTCGTTCTCCGGCCCCTGTGTAAACAGCCCTGGCCGCTCGTCTCCCCTCTCATTAGCTCCTTTAGCTTTAGGCCGCTGCTCGTAACATTCGATGGGACCGACGCGCAAATTTATCAGCGCTAACTACCTTCCAGCCTGAAGAAACTGTAACTACTGTCCGCTGATCCACCATTTAGAAATGAAATATTCCTCAAATATGTGATCAAAGAGACTGGCGTCATGCCTGCTTTTCAGTTTGTCGATAAGGGGGCTGTTTTATCTAGATTATTTCTCTTTTGTTTTCTAGAACTGGATGAAGCGGCAAAGGCTCTACAGGAAAGATTAAACTCCATCTGCAAGCCGGTGGTAAGAAGATATGATTTTATGCTCTTGTGTTTTGCTTTGTGTGTGCTGCAGGACCTGAGTTTGCTTGCAGCATTGTTGAGGATTCAGGAATATGTACAAAGCACACCAATCGAGTGAATACACAGTTTGCAAAGCGTTTGGTTAATTTTGCAATTAATACCACAATGTTTATTGGGCAAGAGGGCTCGTATAGACCGTTTCAAAGCAACAATATAAAGAAACGTTACTGCGTATGCACGCTGTCGTGGACTAACCTCTTGAGACGTTTCCTGTAAGATGTCATATAGACAACTAGAAGATGTCTGTGAGATGTTTATAATTTAGAATGGAGGTAAAAATGACAGATGTTTTTACACAGCAGATTTTTTCCAGATCTTTAGCAGACGTATCTGAGACCAGAATTCTAAATTTAGATGTATCTGACAGATCAGAACAAGGATGAGGAAAAGTATTCAAGTGTAGAGGAAAGTGCCCCTTGAAGCTCCGATTCAGTTTTGGCCTACAAATACACGCTGACTTGAGCTATTCTTGGGCGAGAACCCGAAAGGTACATAGTCATGCATTATAACTAAAGACGACACTTGTTTCTCAACCGTGTTAAATCTTAAAATATTCCCTCTTGCGTAACGGAAGTTTCTCCTTGAAGAGCATATGAAATAAATAGTAGTCTTTAGACCCCTTCCGTTGACTTGAAACGAGCAGACGTGTGTAGTTTCCACATGAAGATCAGCGCATAGTTAAATATACAGTCAATTTAGCTCAAGTTAAATCGGTTGAGAGGAACGAATGGGTTCCTGCAAAATAAGACAAATTTGGTCAGTCAAGTAAATTCAGTTTAATAGACGTTTGACCCGTTTTAATCTTCCCTTTTGTCTCTGCTCACAATATGTACTGCGAATTGTCTATTTAAAGGCATAGTTCACCCAAAAATGAAAATTCTTCATTTATTCTCCCTCGTGTCATTTCAAACCTGTATGACTTTCACACAAAAGATGTTTAAAAAAATGTCGGTAACTGAACAACATTGACCCCATAGACTTTCAATGTATGAACACAATACCACTGAGACATTTCTCAAAATATCTTCTGTTGTGTTTGACAGAAGAAAGAGTCAAATACAGGTTTTTAGTGACATGAGGGTGAATAAATGATGACTGATTTTTTTGGGGGGTGTGGGGGTCTTAATCTATCCCTTTGAGACCTTTTCAATCTGGTGGGATCGAGCTACCATTAGGTGGCCTGTAGTTACAAATGTTGAATCATGAGTGTATTTCTATGCCGCATGTGAACGGATGTCTTGTGTTGTACCGTCAGGTGACAGATATTCAGGCCAGAGGAGTCAGTCTCAGCTGGGTTGCCCCATCACGGACAGAAAGCGAAGAGGAACCCAAAGAGGCAGACGAAAGCCCCGCTGAGCCAGTCTTCACATATGAGGTCTCGGTCTCTTACAACGGCAAAGACGGGAAGTACAAGGCCGCCCACAGGTGCGATAGCATGTTGAGTTGAGGGTTTTGGCGAGAAGTTGAGACTGTGTGACTGTGCACTTGAGGAACTCAATGCTGTTTTTTGTGGTTTGTTATGGGGTTTCTGAATTATGGAGTGGGCGAGGGGTCAATTGTAGTTCAGCTGTGACTGTTTCCTGTGACATTTGAAGTGTCTATGTTTCCTAATGTTCGCTATCTCATGCAAAGCGACTGATGTGTTATTTCCTTTGTCTTTTGCTCTTGTTGAAGCAGCGGTGTGGAACTAAGTGTAACCTTACAGGAGTTAAGACCAGCAACAGACTACCACGTCAGGTTTGTTTCCGGCAATGGCAGATGTTTCTGTTTTATACTTTCAATCGATTTAACATAATAGTTCACCCAAAAATGAAATATGAACAAAAGACATATCACGTTACAGTTTGACAACATGCTCAGTTGCACAAACACAGTTACAGATTCCGTACAAAACACAAAGCTCTCGATTTTCACGATTAGGGTTGTTAACATTTGTAAAAAATATTGTGATACATTATTTTAACATCAGTAAAATGTTGTAAAAATGGTCAGCATTCAAGGTTTAATTGAACCTTATGTATATGAATTGGTAAAAAATATACGGTAACACGTTACAATAAGATTTTATGAGTTAACAGTAGTAAAGGCTTTAGTGAATATTAGCAAACAATGAACAATTTAGTTTTTCAGCAATTATTAATCCTAGTTAATGTATGTTCATGTCAATACATTTTAATAATCTATACTCCAAGAGAATTTAAAGCACAACATTAAACAAGAACAGAACATCAAAACACTTTATATATAAACATGTGTCACATGTTGGTAACTTGGACAGTAGGAATAAACAGAGATCATGTTGTAAAACATAATTTTTTCTCTTCTTTTTGCTATATCTTTTAAATCGCATGCATTCAATTGACACAATTTTCAATTCCAGTGCTATGGATATGACATATAAATGCTTAGAGAATGTATTTGTTACCAATATACTGAACCATTTGTTTATATTTTATAGTCCAAGCAGAAGGAAAATATCAGTCTATGCAATAGTTTTCTGTTCTTTAAATGGAAATAAACATGCGTTATGGATGTAACAAAAACCAATTTTAAGAGACAACAAACTTTGTTGTATTTCTGTTCATTAAAATGCACCAGAAGCAATTAATACCCATCAAATGGAGATGGAATGCCTGTTTAAAGGACATGAAATATTTTATACATTTGTTCACGTGCCCATTCATGAGGAATATCTGCCATTATGGACAAAAAATGCTTTAAAAAGACGTCACATGGTTATTTCAAACACCGAATGTTGACGTGCGCTATCACTTCAGTAAAAACAGAGTTGCGACACACTTTGATCATGCGGCGTGGTCATGTGTTTTTAATAACATTTTGTCTGACGAGTGTTAGAGTGATTAATACATTTTTTGTATCTAATTTGACAAGGAAGGATGCATAATGTGCAATACAGTATGCATGCATTCATTTCTTATGTTTCTACATCGTTAAGACATTCACATAAAAATTCACAAGTCATTTATAAATAAGTAATCAATGAATGTAAATGCACCACAAAGAACGCTTCTTTGGGCGTTTTTGCCTTTATTTGGACAGCGAAGTGAGGAGGACAGGAAGTGAAGTGGGCGAGAGAGAGGGGGTGGGGTCGGGGAAGGACCTTGAGGCGGGACTCGAACTCGGGGTCACCTTGAGACGCAACAGCGCTATATGTCGGAGCTCTTAACCGCAGGGCTATCGGCTCTAAGGCAAACAATTTCAGTCAGTCAGATATTTTATTATACAATATATACAGGGAGAGGGTAGAGAACATTTTATTTCATGAGCAGTCTTTATAAAAAATCTTTCAACCACACATACAGACACACAGAAAAGCCTTTTTCATCTAGGAAACATCACACCACCAGTTTACCGAGACGTATTTGATCAATATACCTGTGAATGTCTTCGGGAAACAGCTATATGAATGGGCTTCAATGAAATGTTTGGAACTATAGAGCCCTCCAGGACACGAGCTACTTCCGCATTTCATTCATCCAACGGACGTCTACACGAGAGTCGCAACTCTGTTTTTCAACAGCACTGGTAAAAACCTTTGGTAAAATTGTAATTTTTTCACAGTAAGTTTGACATTGGCGTGGAATCGCCCAACTGTTTGACATCATGGAGGCCCTGCGAGAACCAATAACGTGTGACATCACTGACAACAATCTGCCATAACGCATCTTAACTAAAATGTTATATGATCACAGAAGATTCATTTTGGGATGACCTAAAGTCGCTGACCGTTGGTGTTTGTATAAATGTGTGTGTGTGTTCAGGGTCCAGGCCATGTGTGACTGTTTACAAGGAGTCCCTTCAGAACCTGTGAGCTTCACCACACTGAGCTGTGAGCCGGACACCCCCAGTCCACCACGCAAAGCTAGCGGCACCAAAAGCAGCCTCGTCCTGCAGTGGAAGGTGGACACACTCACAAACATTTAAGGACACTTGTAATGGAGACCGTGCTGATCATTAAACTGTTTTTTCCTAGGCCACATGTGACAACGGTTCCAAAATCCAAAACTATATCCTACAGTGGGATGAGGTACTTTCTGTTTTTAATCGATGTTTGGACTTTATTAATGTATTTTGCATAATAAAATGAAGCTTAGTTTAAAAGCATTGGGAATTTTGACGGTGTGACATGATTTACATAAAAATACAAACGATTAAAGGTAAAACTTATTAGTGGTATAATTAGACTTGGGAGATACACGTAGTTTCATCACCCGTCCTAAAAATGGGCGTAATAGTGACTTGGGTGGGACATTACTGATGGTGTTGCATTGGGAAATTGTAACTAATATACAAAGACTTGTGTAGTTTTACAGTATTACGTCAACGAACTTCCAAGATGATGTAAAATTATTTAAACAAATACTACAAAAAGCTATTTTATATAATGCCCACACATCATTCTAGTTAAGTCAAGAGTATTTTATTGGGTAGAAATTGTAAGTGGGCGGGCCTTCAGGTTTTCTTGTGGTTCGCGAGGTTGAGGATGTTGCCGTCATCTGATCTGAGGTCAGTACAGGAAGTTTTCGGTCTGTTTTAAAGTGCTCATCCCAGGCTCTGTGTACAGGGGAACGGCACGGGTGTGTTTGAACAGTGCTACTACGGCACGCAGAAACAGTACAGACTCACCAAACTCTCGCCAGCTTCCAGATATTCCTTCCGCCTGGCAGCCAAAAACGACATGGGGGTCAGGTGTGTATCCACGGGAGTGTCCCGGTGGTTGGGTTCCAGCCCTGGGGGTGGGATGTGAGCCGGGGATGATGATCGGGTTTGTCCGTGTATCTGCTTCACTCGTGTTGTATCTCTCTCTGTAGTGAGTTCAGCGAGGTCGTCCACATCATGACGTCATGTAGCGTGCCCGCACCCCCCCTGAGCCCTGAGTTGGTTCAGCCCGGGGTGACGTGGCTCTGTCTGCGGTGGAACAGACCCGTCGGCTCGCCTAAAGAGGATGACATCGGTTACGTGCTGGAGATGGAGGAGGAGGGCTCAGTAAGTGAATTTGAACGAGGGATGCCATTAACAGATGATCACATACGTAAACAATAAGGCATGAGAGGCTGCGTTGTATAGCGAATAACAGCCATTGACCGATCAGAATCAAGGACTGACACTGGTGTAGTTTGTCACATTTCGTTCATTTATTTGAGTTTCTTAAGGTGTCATACTTAAGGTGTTGGTGTTGACAGCTGATGTGTGTTTTGTGTTGTTCAGGGTTATGGCTTTCAGGCCAGTTATGATGGTGATGAACTCTCACACACTGTGAGAAACCTGCACAGGAGCAACACATACAGATTCAGGGTAAAAACACAAGCAGCAAACACACATACCTGTCTGTCTGCTTTCTGTCTGTCTTCCTCTATTTTTGGTTTCCTTGTCTCTACTTTCTTTCTGTCTCTATTGTCTCAAGCGTCTCTTCTTTGTCTTTCTGTCAGTCTATCTTTCTTTCTGTCGTATCTTCCCCTTTTGATATCCTTTCTTTCTTCTCTTTTGCTTTATTGTTTGTCCCTCTGTCTTTATTTCGGTCTTTGCTTTGTCTGCCTCGTCTCTCTCTATCTGTCTGTATTTTTGTTGTTTGTCTTTGTTCATTCTTCAGCTCTGTCATGTTTTCTCTCCTCCACACACGCTCCTGCGGATGTCTAGGAGTCGTGACTGAGTCTCACCTGCGGCTGCGGATGCGTGCGCTGAAGCTGATGAGATCAGTCACTGCTCTCTGCTGTTGTTAGAGACGGCTGATCACAATCCTGTTTCCATAAACAAAAGTGTATTAATGCGATGAGAATGGCTGCATGTATCCTGATGAGAGGAGCTGGTTACGCGCATTTCCCAATTGCAGCTTATTACCGTGACACGGGACAGACAAGCTAAAATCATCAAACGCTTCCTTATCCTGTACTTCGGACAGGACGAAAAAAGTAGATTTCAGTCATGTTTGGCCATAAAATCAAATTGAAAAATCAATTATAATTTGTTATAATGAATTCAGTTTTTAAGTGATTTTACATTACGGGGTGCAGCTTTGTCACATTTATTTTCAGGACAATCAATCACGTTTCAGTTCTCATTACTGTAAAGGGCCAGATGTTTTACAAATTTTTTATTTCTTTAATAAAATTCTCATTATTCTTAATGATGTTTCGCATTAGATTCTCATTACTGCAATACAGTAGAGAGAATCATCCTGTTCAGACGAAATTGAAATGCATGAAAAGTTTTTGTCTGCATTACATTTGAGAATTGAGAAATGTGTGTTGCCTTGACAGTTAGATTTGTCATAAAAGGGCCCATCTTTTTTTCTTTTGAAATGAAACCCACACAGGATTTGTGGGATTTCCCTTGTTTGCTGTGGTTAAGCAGAAATTCAATGCCTCATTTATTTGGTATTCATCACTTTGTTGTCATCCCAGGTTATTGCCTATAATACGGAGGGGAAGAGTAACCCCAGCCCTGTGTCTGAATTCACCACGGCCCCTGACAGACCCAGCTGCCCCTGCAGGCTCTCAGTAAGGGGAAAACCTCACCCGACCAGCTTCCGCCTGACCTGGGGTCAGTTCACTACACACTGAAAAATGACTGTAACCCGATTATTATTATTGTGTCCTTTATACTGCTTCAGCATCTTTTCACAGTATTTATGTTTGTCTTCCAAAATCTACTCTGCCAAATTCTATTATATTGTCTTCACAGGATCAGACAATCCCATAATGCTCTCACACAAAGAGTAGCAAAATGTTTTTTATAAATATATATATAATACAATATGTATAATTTTATATATATATATATACTAGTATTCCATCGCATGAATTTTCATGTTGTTAGCTTAGCAACATGCTAACGTCAATTGACCAACCGCCAGTGATCAAGAACTGAACAAAGTTAATACTGTTTTGTTTTCGTCTTTTCAGATCCTCCTAAAGATAACGGTGGTTCAGATGTGACCAAGTATGTGGTGGAGATGTCTGATGGTTTAAGTGGTACGTTTTAGTGACATTTTCATCATTTTGTAAACGCTCATGTTGATGATGTCATTATTGTGGTAGTTCATTGATTGTGAGTGTGTTGTCAGGATGCACATGGAAACAAGTGTACAGCGGTGGAGGAACGGAGTGTGCTTGTGATGGTCTGAGTCCTGGAGGTTCATACCAGGCCAGAGTCCACTGCATCAGCGCCGGAGGCGAGAGTCCGGTATGTCACACACAGAATTCTTCTGATTCACGTTCTCAGAAGGAATGATCGAAACGAAACCAAGATGAATCATGAGATCTAAGGTAGAAACTTGATTAGATTTAAAGCAACAAAAAATCGATAAAGATTTTCGATGGTCAGTTTTAAAATAGTGTTGTATGATTAGCCAATTATCCATTTGATGCACAATAATGCACTTTAACTTAAAGTAAAGGAAGTTGTGATGGTTTTTTTATGAATATCTGTCTGGAATGAATATAAAATAATGGATGGGATATGATTCTTCCTTTGGGAATGTATTGAATTGCTCAAAGCGGAAAAGGCTTGCCATTGGAAATTCAGTAGAGTCCCGTCCTCACCGAAAGAGTCGATATTGAAGGGAAAGAGATGTTTTTCTTTCGACATAAAAAATAAGAATTGTCATTTATTTTATTTTATAGTGACTTTAAAATATTTTACAATTTCTTGGCTTTGTAAGGAACTTATTTTATTCTGTTGATATTTGGGATAAAGTTTAAAATCTAGTCATCCAAAGGTTGCCTTTCGTTTTTCTGAAAAATATGAAACATCTTTTGTTTGTTATTAAACAAATTACCCACCATGAGCATAGCTGTAGAAGCTGATATGACATTAAAATAGGAAAGGAAATAAAAATGTTGGCTCTAAATGTTCTTATGCATATAAATCAACAGTTAAAAATGTTCATTTATTGCAAACCATTGACATAGAGATTTATAAGTAGCTTGAGAGTTGCAGAGTTTCATCATCATCTGCAGAGTTTCATGAAAATAGAAATAGCAAAATTTGTTGAGCATTTATCTGTTACCGGGGAAACTGAAATAGCAGTAGTTTCTTATAAGAAGATTTGTTTTATGAATATGGTTCGTTTAGTCTTCACTTTAAATATATCACTGTTTTGCGGCCTTTAAAGAGCTTGATCTTTAAAACACGGCAGATGTGTCATGAAGTGATAATACGTCATGGTTGAAAATCTATTTCGCGATAGAAACATAATATTATTATAGCAGAAGCTCGATGGTGCGCTCTATTACACCAGGGCCTGGTTAACCACATCAGTCAAGGTCGCTCATCTCTGCGGGACTGTCCCGCTTATTTCTGTAGCGCGTTTCACAACAACATCACTCAAAACCTTTCTATTTTATTAAAGAAGACAAGGTTTTCTCCGCACATCGGGGTGTCGCCATCACTCGCCTCACATTCATCGGCACGCATTCGCCGAGTTTGCCAGATTGTTTCCCCTCAGCGCGCTTTTTTATCAATGGAGCGCTTTTGCCGTGCGGCTGGTAATCATTTTTGCCTTCTGTCTCCTGATCCCTGGGGTAATGGCATTGTCAGCGCTTCGCAGATGCGTATCTGCATGCGGCAGTTGTCAGCGCGCAGCTATGACTCATGTTGGCAGTCGTGTGAGAGAGAGGATGCTCACATGGCTGCGGTCTGATGGGTAAATGTATGGAAACGGTTCTCATTGAAGAGGTGCATGTATCTGGATTCCTGATGGAAGCAGCGAATCGGTTATTTTGAACAGGTTTTCGAAATTGATCCGAGACTCCGAACGGTTCAGTTAGGTTGGAAAATCTGTTCAATGTTATTAAACAAATTCTATTGAACTCAACGCGCTTAGCAGCAGTTCAGTGTAAATATTGAATTCATAAACTTAATACTAAATAGACATACGTTGTTATTTTTTATTGATGTTTGTGTTTTTTTTAGTTGACGGAAGCCCTGCAGATCCAAACCCCACCTGTTCCGCCCGGCCCCTGTCAGCCGCCCAGGGCGGTGGGCAAACCCAAAGCGAGAGAAGTGCAGTTACGCTGGAGTAAGTTTTGCTCTTGTGTGTACATATCATCCCCGCGAGCGAGTGGTTTTTCTTCTCAAATATGTAAATCAGAACAACTCTTTGCATTTTGTTTACAGCACTGTATGTAACAGTTAAGACAGTAAACGCAAGTACGACTAGATAACACCATGAATATAGAGTTGATTTGCAAAAAAAGATGTTTAAAAACAATGTTTAATTGTTAATATTAATATCAGTTAAACTGCAATTGGGTTCTTTTGAATAAGTAATAATGTAAAATACAGCTAACTAACACAAAGAACACAATAAAAACATGACTTACATTCTCTTCATAAAGAGTTGATTTGTTATTTAAAGTTGTTTTTAATGTTTATTAAAATCAAGTTTTGTAATACAATTGTACCGGACCTTTGACATTGACGAGAATTCAGATTCGGACCTTTGAATGTAAACTTTGAGAACCTCTGATCGATATTAACTCTATATTTAATATTAAATCACCTAAAATTCTTTATTAGCAGAATTCTGTTATTTTACATGCAAGATATTTGAATAACCGTAGAATGATACAATGAATCATTTATGTTTTTACATCTGTCAGTGCCCCCTCTGGTGGACGGTGGTAGCGCAGTGTCTTCGTACAGCGTAGAAATATTCGCTCCTCAGGCAGATGAGGGCAGGGAGGTGTACCAGGGATCCGAACTGGACTGTACGGTGGGGAGTTTACTGCCCGGCAGGTCTTACGGATTCCGGCTCAGAGCCGGCAACAAAGCAGGGGTGAGTGCATGCGTCCACACTCACTGTTATTCTCATTTATACTTACTAATCATCACACTGTAGTTGTTCCTTTTATGGGTGTCGTGTGTCGTTTTCTCTTATTGCCTATTATTGTGTGATAAACAGTTCGGGCCGTTCTCGGAGCGCACGGAGGTAACGACAGGTCCCGGTGCCCCTGAGGCGTGTCGGCCCCCTCACATCAACTGTAAATCAGCGACGTGTGCTGTGGTGAGCTGGGAGGTGAGTAAAGGCTCGTATAGACCGTAATGATTCTCAAGTAGCTTTGGGTTGAATTGAATAAATCAGTTCAGTGGGACTAATTCGGTTTCTTATAAGCTGAAAGCTGTTTACTTAAAGGGACAGAACATCATTTACTCACCCTCAGGTTGTTTCAAACCTATATACATTTCTTGGTTCTGTTAAACATAAAGAAAGATAGTTAGCAGTTTTCAGTTCTGTGACATCATCCAGTACCATAGCAGGACAACATATTATATATTTTGTTGTTCTGTTGAACACAAAGTGAGATATTTTGAAGTATTTGGGAACACAAACTAATCTGGGGCATTGAATTTTTCCTTCTGGCAGTCAAAGTTATTTGTACAGGTATGTAATAACATGAGGGCGAGTAAATGATGCCAGAATTTTCATTTTTGGGTGAACTAGACTAACATGTGAAGTCCTATCACGCCATTGATGTTTTCCACTATAAATACCCATTCAGGTTCCTCCCTGTAACGGAGCAGCCGTGTCAGAGTATCGTCTGGAGTGGGGTGCGGCGGAAGGCAGCATGCAGAACTGTTACAACGGTGCTGCGCTGTCTCATGAGCTGAGAGGTCTACAGCCCTCCTCCAGTTACTTCTGCCGGGTGCAGGTGAGAAACATCCCCCGCCGAACGTTGAAGCTGTTTATAGTATTTCTGCTGTGGGAAATAAGCCGATAAAAAGGAAATGAAGTGTGCCGATGTTACGTTGTCTGCGCCACCCAGTGGTTATCAAAAACATTTGCATTGGGTTTTAATAAAGCTGTCATGAGGTCTCAAAAAGCAGCTTTTGAATGAAAGATAAAAGATTTATTGGCCTTGTGTGTGTTTGGGCTTCAGGCTGTAAACGTAACCGGCGTGGGGCCCTTCAGCGATGCTGTGCTCTGTCAGACGCCCTGCTCAGTGCCGGCGGCGGTCAGCAGCGTCCACGCCCTGCGGGAATCAGAGATGAGAATGGAGGGAGGAGTCACGGAGAGAGGAGAGCAGGAGGATGAAGATGAGGAAGATGAAAGCGAAGAGGCACCGCCGCTCCTCTACTCTCCATCCACCTGCTTGGGGCTGCGCTGGGAGCCGCCGTGCAATCACGGAGCTGAGATCACCTCGTACCTGATAGACCTGGGAGAGAGACAACCCATCCTCACTGGCCCGGTTACCAAATATATCATCCAGAACCTGCAGCCCGACACCACGTACAGGTACAGAGATGCTGGTTTAAGCAATGGTACCGAGGTCTGTGCATAGGTCACTTGCAGCTTTCGTTGCAGATGCAGTTCATTATTGCATCTGTTCTCACAATCATTTCATAAATGTTTACAGTAAAACTATAAATTCTGAGAAACAAGGAAAGACTGTGGTATAGACCACTTCAGACGACGTAAGCATCGAACTTTCTGTTTCACTACACAAACGTTTGAAGAAAAATACAACCAACACAACATTTATAACCAATTTTAAATGTCAAACAAATATCCGTCAGATTCATTTATATATTTAAGATTAAAAACCGTTGGCATCTTGCGACGTGGTCTATAATAAAATATTACATGTTTATTATGCTATAAGTATTTAGTGAAGGAGCCATACAGTATGGTTTCTCAGAGATTTAGTTTTTAAGTTTAGACCTGTTTGCTGAATGTTGGCAGTAAGGTACATTATAATGTGACAAGTTACGCTATTGCAATCGCAATAAAGCACACGTTTTAAATACGATTTTCCATTTATGTTATTAATAGATTAATAATTTTTATTTTCAAATTTATTTTTATTAATTCAATTCATTGAGTTTCACATTTTCACGGCTAGAATTTACAGTTACAGTAGGTGCAAGGTTATTTAAGTTAACCAAAACATTTCCGTTATTTGGACTAAAATACTGTTTCAGTCTTAATATTATTTGAACAGCTTAACAAACTAAACCAACTAAAGGAAATGTTCCCTCAGCAATAATCTGATTTAAGGCACTAAAATGATTAATTTATTACAAATAAAGCTTAAAAATAAAATGAAAACTAAACTGAAGAAAATTACATTTACTCACTCTCATGACGTCCAAGATGTGGGTGATAATGTTCAAGTAAATATTTTTAAAGCTGAAACCAATGTTCGCGGTCATTTACATAATGCAAGTCTACAAGTTCATATTCTTTGAAAGTTAAATAAAATTCATGCCGCTAGCATGGTTGACAGATTTACTTTACCCGTAATCCACATCCAGATTTTGGACTAGAGCTAAACATCTTCTTCACCGTTCAATTGAAGAAACAACAAATTGAATACATTTCAGGACATTTTCATTTTCCGGTGATCCATCTATAAATCTTTGTTAAAATAGCTGCTTAACTTCATATTAATAATCATAATCTTAAAAAAGCTTTATCTCAAGTAACACAGTTGTAACGCAACATAGTAATGGGGTGTATTAATGCAGAATGTGCCAGGTGTGCAGTTATTTGAAAATAAAAAATGTAATGTAGTGACGGTTAGAAGATGAACTAAAAGTTTGTGTGTGTTTGCAGGATAAGAATCCAGGCTCTGAACAGCCTAGGCGCAGGTCCCTTTAGTCACACCTTTAAACTGAAGACCAAGCCACTGCCACCCCTCCCTCCACGGCTGGAGTGCACCGCCTCCAGTCACCAGACCCTCA
Organism: Barbatula barbatula; assembly: GCF_947034865.1. Classification (NCBI taxonomy): domain Eukaryota; kingdom Metazoa; phylum Chordata; class Actinopteri; order Cypriniformes; family Nemacheilidae; genus Barbatula; species Barbatula barbatula. Next base: position 5,007,488 of record NC_136782.1, on the reverse strand, counting down.
GGCTCAAGTGGGGCGACGGCCCGGTTAAGGCCCAGTCCACCGATTCCTTACAGTACCATCTCCAAATGGAGGATAGAAATGGGAGGTTAGCGACTGCATTTGTAATGTTTGAGCCTTTCTAAACATCCTTTTCACTAGAATGTGACCAAATCACAGCCATGTGATGTTTCTGGGCTTACAGGATTGAAACACAAGTATTGCAGTTACATATACAGTACACACGTGGACAAAAATATTGGTAAATATTAACAAAGAAGGCTGTAAAAATAAATTGCCTTGTTTCTCGTTTTGATTAAAAAAATTACATTTCATTAAAGTAAAAAGCGGCACCATATTAATGTGCCATACTGGAGCTTCAACCAGGTTCTATGGCCATATGAAATGAAAAGGTATTTTTGGCAGCAATAAGACAAGATTTGTGCACACTGGGATAAAAAAGTGCCACATTTCTACAGTTAAATATACCACCCGATCTTTATTGTTCTGGACCTATTCTTTTACACCAGAGGCTCTGGACATTTTGTTTAGATACATGGCATCATGTCTTTTATCATTTACAAATATTATAATGGGTGAATGGTTCAAAACCAAGATACAAAAATGTGTCTCTGAACACAAAATCAAGATCATGCCATAGCCATCCATCCCAGTCCCCTGACTTGGACCCTATAGAAAATGAGTGGGATGAGCTGAAGAAGAGAGAGCACCATCATTTGAAGGATCTGTATGGAGGAATGGACTTGCCATGTATTGTCAAACCTCATCAGACATAAAAGAAAAGGCTCTGTGCTGTTTTCCGTGCAGAAAGTATGAAATACAAGGGTGCCAAAAATGTTGCCGGCATGTATTGAAGACATTTTTTTTCCACAATGTGATATTCTTTAATGAAATGTACGAATTGTATAGATTTATTAAAATAAAAGATCAAAACGAGAAACAGTGCAAATTAATGACAGCCTTTTACTATTTATGTCCACGTGTGTATAATTCATCTTATGTTTATAAGCACCATCTATGACCATAATTGTCTTGTTTTTGCTCTTGGAGGGATTTTCACCTTAACATAGTTGAGGATATGCATTCATTTCATAATTATTTAATGAAACCCAACAAAACAAATCAAGGCATAATTGTCATGAGACGTTTGGGACATGATTATAATACACCTGGCTAAAACCGTGTTAATGTGTCAGCTGCTTTTAATTCCACGTTGTCTGCATTTTACACCGTGAGGAGCGGTGTAGAGATTAGTTTAGTGTCATCCGTGTCAGTTTTTATAAGGGTGTAATATTGTAGAGTTCGGCTCAGTTAACACGGTGTTCTTCTGTGTCTGTTTCTGTCGTTGTGTCTTGAAGGTTTATATCCTTGTATAAAGGACCCTGCCACACTCACAAAGTGCAGAGGCTGAATGAGTCTACCTCGTACACTTTCCGCATCCAGGCCTTTAATGAGGCGGGCGAGGGTCCCTTCTCAACTGTTTACACCTTCACAACCCCCCGCTCACCGCCTGCGCCCCTCAAAGGTACAGCCTACATGTACTACATTAGCAATACCATATATTTCAGAGCGGGCTTTTGAAGAAAATAGAAAATAGTGTGAAGAGAGCATTTACTCAACATCATAGTCAAATTTTTGGTCGAGGGGGCTTTTAGAAGGTTTTGCATGTCAACTCATCATATATTGAATTATAATATGGTAAAAAGGTTATTGCGAATAAGAGAATTGCTCAAAGCCCAAAAGTAAGCAATTGGGACTTTTTTCTTTTTTTAATAAGAAAATTATCCGGCCGAAAATGTGCTGACAAAAGTCATGATGGCAAGAATATGAATTATAGGACTAACAAAAGCAGATTGTTAGGACTGCACAATATTGAAGAAAAACACAATAATGTATCTTGCTGATAGTGTAGTATGTTAAGTTTATAAAAATATATCAAATGTATTTCAATTTTAAAAATATATTTAAAGGCGTGATTTTTAGCGGCATCTAGTGGTGAGGTTGCTCACTCCACCCCTCCCTTTCAAAGCACTGCAGTGGCCGAAACGGGATTAAGATGTCGTCACATTTTCACTTCTTTGTCGAAGGAAATAACGTATTTAGGAAGATCGCTCTGTAGAGCAGTTTGTCCGTTTAGGGCTACTGTAGAAACAACATGGTGAATTCCATGTAAGTGGACCCACGGTGTATGTAGATAGAAACAGCTCATTCTAAGATAATAAAAGCATAACGCTTCATTATGTAAGGTCTTTATACACCTCTGAAATGATGCATCTATCTGACAGTTATGTATGTTATATTGCATTTCTCTCAATAGATCCTTTCGGGAAAATTAAATATCACTGTCCCTCTCGCTGAAGTTACTTCTATTCGCATCCGCCTAAAACCTTTTAATGTATTTACATAATTCCGATATAGCAAACCATTGCACATTTGCAATATTTTGATCATTTTTATAGCTTGACAGGGTATATATAAAGTGTCTAACCCCGAATACTCTTTAAACTTGATCACTTTTCAAAGGTAAATCTATGCATGTGTCTATAGTAACAACTTCTGTTATTGGCACATAATGCTTTGTGCTCAAATTCGATCTTTAATCAAGGAAACATCATCAGAAACACTTTCAGCCTCTGATGTTTTTTAACATCTGTGTATGTGTGTTTAGCTCCTCGCGTGGAGCGTGTGGACGAGTCGTGCGAAGTGGGCTGGGAAACACTGCCACCTATGAAGGGAGACCCCATCATCTACTGTTTGCAGTGTATGCAGGGAAATTCTGACTTCAGACAGGTAACTAGACAACTTAGTACCAACAAAACAACACATTTTTTTTATTTTCAGCAGAAATTGTGAGGGGTGAAACCAGGGTTCTTGTATGTTTCGACTGGTTGTGAGGTCTTTGCTGTTTGGTTGCCAGGGTGTTGGGGTTAGTTGCTTGGGATTGCTGGGTGATTTGTCAAAAGAGCCCGCTCCCTAATGTCCATAAATATACTCTCTCTAGACCTGTTTAGGTCCAACTTTCAGAGTGATAGTGGAATTGTATCCCATTTTTTAGTCCACTGTGAGAACGAATGGCAGATCACTCGGAAAAGTAATAGCTCTACAAGAAGGTAAAGCTATTCATGTCCCTATAGTACAAACTACAGGAAAAGCTACATCCCAAAATGAACGTCCAAGGATTTGGGGTTTGAGTTATTGTATTTTCAATTTCTTCAATTGGTAGAAAAGTGCATACTAAACGTCCATTCCAAACATATGCTCTAAATTAATCTGTTTAAAAGTAGGCTTAAACTAGATATCTAAATCTCAATATATTGCCCAGTTTAAATCATTCTCATCACCTCCTGGCACAGTGCTCTGGGATGGCAGGTGTTGGGTCCGACAGTCTTAATGTGTACTAATACAGAATAATGGTGATCAGATGGACGTTAGTGTAAGGGTTCAGTGAGAGTTATTACATTTAATACGCAGACCAAATCAAATCCAGCAACTGAAAGATACATCTTGCTTGCACGTGCTATTGTTCCGCCTTTGTGTGTTTTGTTAAAGGCCTTGACAAGCTCTGTTAAAGAGATTCAGTCTTGAATTTAGTCCTCGTTTACCCATCCCCACAAATGTGTGACTTTCTTTCATTAAAGGCAGAATACACGATGTCTTAAGGTGCTAACTTTAGCCTGCTAGCACTGAAATCATGATCCCACCTTCCATGCGAATTGCCTTCCGAACCCACGCCGCCTCCGAAACATCAATACATTCTTATCGAAGCATGTACATACCTGTTCAAAAGAAACAGAGCAACCATGGTATCATCGTTCATAACCTTTGCCTCCCGGAGCTGTCTCCGTCGCATAAAAGCTGCACCGATGTTAAATCACTTTCATGGTCCAGACGTTTTTTCTTCGCTGCTTTTTCAAATAATGTCTTTCGTTTTTTATATTTACTAGTTGAGGGTTCCGCCGGCAAGTCGGGTTTTTCTTGCTTCTCCGCCATTTGTCTCTATATTGAAACAGCAGACGTGAGCGCGCTGATGACATACGATGTCTGCGTGAACTGGGAGCGCAGTGGGAGGCAAATTACATTGGATGAATATGTAAACATGACCAGTCTCAACACATGGCTAGCGTCAAAACGTTCGGCCGGAATGTTTTTTTGGTCCTACTTCTTGATTGCTATCAGGATGTGAAGAGATTTCCAACCAGCATCACAAGCAGCATGCATTCTGCCTTTAAACGCAAGTTCTCTGTCACCATTTACTTTAATTCCATTGTCTGTCTACACAGTAAAAGTTAAAGGGGTGTGTGACACGACTCTTTTGTATGGCTTAGGAAGGCATTGTTTGTAAAAGAGCAGCTTAAAAAGCTCTTTTATATTCCACGCAAAAAATCCAATTTTTGAGCGCACTGTCACTTTAAATGTCGGTTCTGGAGCCTGGTAAAACGATAAGCGATATTATCTGTCAGACGCAAGTAAGCAGAAGTGTTTGATTCAAGTTAAAGGTACTCCGCCGTGAGTCTTCGAGTGACACTAGAAATAAGTAATGGAAACCTATCTGTAATGGAAGGGTGAAGCAGCCCGGCTGAATCTCTGACTCATCGTCTCCTACTGAGAGACTCTGTGGGAGACGAGATGCGTGACAGGAGGCTTGTGCGCTTGTGTCAATGCGGCCCACACACACGTGTGTGCGGCCATGATTGACTTCATATATTTATATTCTTTATACATCTGCTTTAAAAAAAATGGTTGCACTTTATATTAAGGTACACGAATTCACTATTATCTTCTTGCTTAATAACATGCATATTGATTGTATATTAGTATGTACTGCATAAGGCACATATGACCTTGTTCTACATCCTTTAATCCTACCCAATACCTAAACTATAAAACTTCCTCATAAGCAGTAATAATGAGTTAACTGAGGCAAAAGTCGTAGTTAAGATTTGGTTAAAAGTGAGAAATGGAAGCTAATCTAGAGTGAGACCAAAAATGTATCATTGAAATTAAGTATTAGGTACTAGCTAATTCGGACTACCTCTTTTCTACAAATCTATGAAATATTTTGGATTATCAAGCTAACCAAAAACAATCTCTAACCCCCTGTATCGTTTATCCTTAATTCTTCACAGATCTACAAGGGCTCGGCCACATCCTTCCATTTCTCCAACATGAGCTCGTCGGCGGAGTACCGCTTCCGCGTCTGCGCCATCCGCCAGTGCCAGGATGCTCCTGAAATCATGGGCGCCTACAGCTCCACGGTCATCCTGCTCCCGCCTCGCGTCGAAACCCCAGCGACCTCCTCCAGCGCCGGGTCCAAATCCTCAGAGGCCCAGAAGCCAAAACGCAACCTGACGGACGAACAGTTCTCTTTCCTCATCATCGCCCTGTTGGCCGTGACCTCCATACTTATCGCGGTCGCCATCCAGTACTTTGTCATCGAATGAGCCGCGGCGCTCCGAGACCACGCCGTCGTCCAAGCACGTTTTTGTTTTCTGTGGATTTTTGTTTTCTTTTGGTTCGTTTTTGTGTTCCGGCACCAGCGTCGAGGAGCCGCCTGAAGGGAAAGAATGAGAAAAGGAAATTGTGTAGAATTATCTCACCAACTCTATCGTTCCGTTTCTCTCTCCGCAGTCCCTTTTATCTCTCCGCGCATGATGTAGAAATGAACGGCTCTCTCTCTCGTCGCACTTGGTTAATTGAAGGATCAGCAGTGAAGCGTAATGCCCGTGACGTTTGTTTGTGTAGTCGTAGTCTTTATTTATACATGTAGTGCGAGTTTCGATCAGTGTTCGACAGTTACATGGGTTACGTCTTGGGCCTGGGACTAAGAGCCAGTGACTACGGTATCAGAGAAGGGTTGTCTCTCTCGGAAGCACATGGGAGTAGGCCCCATGGGGGTCTCGAGAGACCGAGCATTCCCTGGGTGACAAAGCGACACAGCTTGTTAGCGTTAAAAGTTAATTTAGCACTTTCCTCAGAACTCTTTTGATGTTCCGAATGTGTAATGGATGCAAAAATAACTAAAGAATTGTTAGTATATTTTTGTACAGTGAGGACCTGTTGGCTTAGCGTGGGAGACTATGAAAACCAAACTAACAGCTTAATAGATCTTTTTACTATCACGTACGTATACTGTAGCTTGTTTTCGATCAAGCGACTGCTTTGCTCCGAAATATCGCCGTTCAGCACACACGTTGTACGCTTCTCGGAAACCTTTCCTTCAGTTTGCACCTTAGTGTGAAGAGAAAAATGTACTTCTTGAATGCGTCTTGATCTTGTGATGCGTTTTATTGATCATGTTCTGCAGTTGTGCAAGCCCTCAATGTGTTTTGGCTGTTTTAAAAATCAATTTGTTCGTGAAATGGTTGATTCAAACACTTTTTCAGAAGTCATGTAGTATTTTCTTAATTTCTCTGATGTTTTTCTCTTTCGTTTGTTTAGTTTTAGTAATCAGATTATCGCATTGTGTTATATCAGTTACTTTTAACAATATTTTTTTATGTAATCATGAGAGGTTTAAATATAGGACAACATATTAATTTCTAGATATCCTTGATTTCTCCTTTATTTTTTATACGAAAACCATTACGTTGAATTGTGTCCGGCAGAGAAATTAAGAAAATTGCAAGAGACTTGTGTTGATTCTACATGTACTTCCTGTGAATTGAAAATGTTTGCCTTTTTCTCTGTGTGTTGAGTCTCGTGACCAATTGCCGATGCTGTGTGACGGCAGCGTGACAATAGAGTCGTTCGGTTTCGTGTCGTGCTTGGTTTTGAGCATATGAGTGGTGTCGCAACTGTTAACAGCTACAGGTACCTTTCCTTGCAAGATGTCTTGAATGAAAATGAATTACATGATTTGGTCTAATAGATATTCTGCAGATGTCTCCTGTTTGTCATTGAAGGAAAAAATCTCAAATTCCTATTTTTGATAGTGATAAAATGAAATTGCAAAGTGTGCCATTTTAACATCTCCCTACCATGGTATGCCTCTACGAATGGTTCTTGGGAGAAAAACTACAAAAAAATCAATAAAATATGCACAAAAAAGTGAGACCATTTTTATGTAATTTTAATGTTTGCAGTTACCTCATACACCGTACATTCCAAAAGAGAAAATTTGTTATAGTATACATACTACCAGACATATCACTTTAAAGACGTTTGTTATCAGATAGGAAATGTATAATCATATATATATATATAAATATATATATATATATATATGTGTATCTAAAGTTTGTCTGTATAGTCATGATATTTACAGACAGATCCATGCACAATAAAAGATTTATAATTCTTAACTGTCTTGAAAATGTTTTACTGCATGTTGCAATGTCCTTTTAACACTCAGTGGCGTTGTGTTATATTTCAAGTAGTTGTGGTTTAAAAATTGTGTGCTATTTTGAAAAAGGAATGACAAAAGAGGTGTGTTGAAGTATTACAATGGATATTGAAGCAAAGGTGTGGATTTACACTTTTTAAGAAGCTTTTTCTGTGACACACCAAAGAATTTGTGGCGTATCTGTTTAACATGGCACGGTAAAAGTGCGGTGCTCATGATACAAGAGGCTTAAATTCCCACGTATCCAACATATTTATGTTTTTGGTTGTCCTGTTCCCACGTATCCAACATATTTATGTTTTTGGTTGTCCTGTTCCCACGTATCCAACATATTTATGTTTTTGGTTGTCCTGTATTGCTGTGAAGTGTAGGGGGCCAGTTTGTTCCTAAAGAGGTGTCTTACGGTAAATTTTAGCTACACCAACAGTTCTACTGTGTTTGGATATTAAACGGACACATACAGCCATGGAAAGATCAAGAGACCATTTCAAAATAATTTTCAGTGTTTAGATAAAATTATGATTTTTGTTGCATGCTGTATTTCTCCCAAATTTCAAATAAAAATGGTTTTTATATTTGCATGAAACGGAAACAACAAAATAAGAAAAGATGCCCTGTGTTTTTTCAGATCGCAGATGCAAAGAAACCAAGTTAATATTGAGTAATATTTCTTCATTTTAAAAAACAATTACGCGATAACCTGGATTTTTATCAACGTCATGCTGTCAGTCTTTCACATTGCTGTTGGATGACTTTGTCACTCCTGAGGTTTGATTTTGTTGAAATTTAACAGACACTGGACTGGAATGGCCAATATACATCTAGAAATGCTGATAAAATTCATATTTGGAATGGTCTCTTATTTTTTACACGGCTGTAAATTTTAGTTCTTAAATAGATCACACATACAAACCGTAGGACTGTTCCTTCAGTTTTGTACAGATGTTTTTCATGCACAAAGCAAAAGTACAAATACACTAGATGAGATGAATGAGAGGGTGTTCTTCTCGTTCTAGTTGGTAACTTATTTTCCGAAGTTAAAAGAGTTCACCCTTTCATCTCGTCTTACATCTGACTGGAAGATATGACCATATTAAAAACTTGACGACTTACCATTGTTGGATCAGAAAAAGCAAAATCTTTAAATCAAGCCACCATTTCAGCCAGAAATTGGTACATCTTTCCATAGATATCTGTTGGTACCCTTACAGCTCATTGAACTAATGCTTCATTCCTATTGAAGAGAGATGAAATTAAAAGCCATTGTATCTTGTATACTTTAATGCCTTTGGGATGGCATAGAATAAAGCAAAGAAGCTGTAGATTAATTATTGCCTATTCAACAAAGATATTCTAAAATGGATATTCTAAAAGATATTCTAAAAAATCTCCAAGCAGTTTGATGTTCCTGTGACAACAGTTGCAAATACTATTAAGAAGTTTAAGGTCCATGGATTTGTAGCCAACCTCCCTGGGCGCGGCCGCAAGAGGAACATCGAAACCAAGATTGAACAGAAGGATGGTGCTAATGGTAGACAAACACCAAGGATAACTGCCCAACAGATACAGGCTGAACTCCAAGGTGAAGGTAATTCAGTTTCTGATCGCACCAGTCGATTGCTTTTTGAGCCAAAGTGGGCTCCATGGAAGAAGAACCAGGATGAATGATAAACACAAAAAAGCAGACTGGAATTTGCTCAAATTCATATTGACAAGTCACAATCCTTCTGGGAGAATGTCCTCTAGAAAGATTAGTTAAAACTGGAGCTTATTGACTAGTCACATCATCTCTGTTCACAAATCTAACTTTCAAAGCACTGAACACCCTACCTACAGTGAAACATGGACGAGGTTCGGTTATGTTTTGGGGCTGCTTTGCTGCATCTGGCACAGGGCGCCTTGAATCTGTGCAGGGCACATAGAAATCTCAAGCCTATCAAGGGATTCTGGCGCGAAACATACTGCCTAGTGTCAGAAAGCTCAGTCACAGGTCCTCCAACAGGATAATGACCCAAAAGACACAACTAAAATCACCCAAGAATGGAAAAGAACAAAACATTAGACTATTCTGCAGTGGTCTTCTATGACTCCTGATTTAAATCCTATCAAACATCCGAAACTTGCAGTCTGGAGAAGGCACCCATCAAACCTGAGACAGCTGGAGCAGTTTGCTCAGGAAGAGTGGGTCAAACTACCTGTTAACAGGTGCAGACGTGCCATTGAGAGCTACAGAAAACGTTTGTTTGCAGTGATATCGCCTCTAAAGGTTATGCAACAAAACGTTATGTTAGGGTGACATTTTCATTTGTTTTATTATTTACAATATTATTGTTGACTTAAAGTTCTTAAAGTTCACAAAGTCTGATTTCTATTAAATATGGAATAAACCATTGTGGCTGCCAGTTACTTTGGTCAGTTTCAAGATATTACAGAGAAAATTATGCATTCTTCGTTTTTTTGTGGAGGTGTACCAACAAGTTATATACAAAGATGCCCATTAGATGCACAAACTCACACATTTAAATTAACATGATATCTCTCATTTAAATAAACCGCAATTACGAACTAGCATGTGGACCGTTATAAAAAAAATTGGGCGGTCCGTCTGGAGTGGTCGGATGGGGCAACTATGTATGCATCAGACACACGACCCTGTTAATGTTAATGTCTCTGCTAATTTATCTGGGATGTAATATACTTTAACACAAAAAATAAACCTTGTTGAGCGCCAACACAAAGTGTATTGTGTAAACATCTAATGATGTAATTACATGAATCAGGAGCTCTGTGTTCATTCAAATGCACATGCAAAGCTCCGCCTCTTGCTACTGTCATGTCCTTGTATGTCTACATTGTCTCCACCTCTTGTGATCTCCCTATTTAATTAAGATTTGGACGAAGTGATGTTTTGCACGCACACAGTGGAGGTGATGCTGTCATCTCTGAGCACGACTTCCACAAGCCCTCTTCCTCTCATCCCTTCAAGCTCACGGCATCTTTTTGCAAACAGATCTATTTCATGGGCATCGTCTTGTAGAGATCTTTCATTCTCTGATCCCTCCCACCAAGCAACTACCGATTTCCATCAACATGGATGACCACCATTGGGGCGACTCTCTGTTCCCAACTTCCACCCTCATCCCGGTCACCATCATTTGCCTCCTCCTCTTCATTGTCGGTGTGACCGGCAACACCATGACCATCCTTCTCATCCAGCGCTTCAAGGACATGAAGACCACCACCAACCTGTACCTCTCCAGCATGGCCGTTTCAGACCTGGTCATCTTCCTCAGCCTCCCCTTTGACCTGTACCGCCTCTGGAAGTACATCCCCTGGGTCTTCGGCGAGCTGGTGTGTCGTCTGTCGCACTACCTCCACGAGGGTTGCACCAATGCTACCATCCTCCACATAACTGTACTGAGCATGGAGCGTTACCTGGCCATCTGCTTCCCTTTTAAAGCCAAGACTGTCATCAGCAAACGCAGGGTCAAGTATGTCATTCTGGCACTTTGGGGCTTCGCCTTGCTCTCCGCCGCTCCGATGTTCTTCCTGATGGGTGTGGAATATGAGAACGAGACGATGCATGACCCCAACACACGCCAGTGCAAGCACACACGCTACGCCATCGACTCCGGGCTTCTCCACACCACCATCTGGGTGTCGACCGCCTACTTCTTCTGCCCCATGTTTTGTCTGCTTTGTCTGTATGGGGCCATTGGACGCAAGTTGTGGAAGAGCCGCAATGAGCTTCACGGGCCTAATGCAGAAGCCAGACAGAGGGTTCACCGACAGACTGTAAAGATCCTAGGTGAGTGTTTTTCTGTAGCCACTGTTCTTTAAGAGGATGAAGAGAGTTTGCTTTAGGGTTCAGTAAAACATAAGCCACATTTGTTTTGGATTACTATTATAGTGGGTTTCATAGATCAAACGGGTGACAAAGATTTGTTTTATTGAAGGATGATTAAAATCTATGGTCTTAGCAAGGTTGTGGGATCGATCCCAGGGCATTGTCGATACCTATGTAAAATGTAAGAAAATTTTGAATATATTGTATTCCTAATAAGCACGGTTTAAACATAGTTTGTGCAAGTCTACCTTATAATTTATAAACTACTATCATTTAAATGAGTTTATGTATTTTTCGTGTTTTCTGCTAACATTCTCTCAATTACCGTGATGTGTCCTGATTTGTTGATTATAAAATAAGCAGAGTAAAATTAAAACCTGATAAAAACAACATTGACAGAATATTCATGTATAATAAAAGTGCAGAAATCGTGTCCACAGCTGATATTCTCATCCTCCTTAACATTTTTAAAGGACTGTTTAAACACACAAACACACACAAATATATTTATATTAATGTTTGAAGAAGAAACACATCTAGCAGATAACTTTATATTTTTCTAGGTAAAAACTTATTCTTTGTCACGCTGCGTACACAACTTTATTCATTCTCATTACCGATACAAGTAATTTTCTTCGTTTAAAAAAATCTTACATGTATCTTTTTCTATTAAAATATAATTCACTCATGTTTTACTGCATGTATGATTAATAAACATGATTTAGCAAAACATGCTATGGGATTGTTATAGCTGGTTACGGTAATGAGATTTTTGTTAGGAATTCTTTTTGTCAATAATGTACACATTTGTGTTATACTGTCAGTGAAATTTAGAAATCAATGTCATAACTTGTTTTAATAAATTAAAAGAAAATGTGTTTATGAAAGTGTTTTTCAGAAATTAATGTTGAAATCTTGAAACCAGGATTTCACGAGAATCACCCAACGCCATTACTTTCCATTACTTTACAGTCATTTGACATTTAGTCATTAAATTATCGTCAGCAAAAATCTATATGATCGTTGAAGTCATTTAACAGATTCCAAATGTATTGTTACCTCACGAGTAAGAGCATAATAATTGTCAAAGCCTGAATTTTATTAAGAAAATAAATCTGATGTTCTTTGGTAAGTTCAGAACTTGTCCGTAATTGCACTTCTTTCAAGTGGAACTTTGTAACACTTTGTTATTATTTCCTATAGGCTGATTTTATAATAATACATTTTATAATCATCTTAAGATGCTTTTGGTTAAAATGGCCGATCGAGACTTATAACATTGGTGCTACGTGTGCTATTTTTACACATTTATAAATTGTAAATATCTGTCCACCATTTAGGGAAGAGCTTGTTTAACAGGTTTTGAATAGCCCTTGTGATTTTAATATGAACGGAGCGGCAGAATTTGTGCTAAAATCTCATATTCTTTCCTCTAGCTGTTGTTGTGTTGGTGTTTGCCATCTGCTGGCTGCCCTACCACATCGGTCGATTCCTCTTCACACACGTGGATGACTATCATTCCGCCCGCCTCAGTCAGGATTTTAATGTCGCTTCCATGGTCCTGTTTTACCTCAGTGCCTCAGTTAACCCAGTTCTCTACAACGTCATGTCCAACAAGTACCGCTCGGCCGTCAAACGCCTTTACTTGTTGCCACGCAGACTCCACCATAGGCCTGACCAGAGGCACCTCTCATCTCGCGATGACATCACCGCCTGCACAGAAACTTTCATTGGGGTAAAAGAGACCATCGTCTCTACTGTGTCCAGGGATGGATTACTGACCGGGCCAATGGGGCCAGTGCCCAGGGGCCCTTGACTACCATGAGCCCGAGGGTGCCCTGGGATTCAAGATTGCACCATCCAGTTTGGTACAGGGAACCCAACAATATAATAGATGTGTCCCATAGCCTATACAAGGTCTCTCTGGGTTTAATCTTTAAAAAATTAAATGATCAACAAATCGTGACAACATACAGTATGTTTTATGTTACTTTAACTTATTCAATAAAATTTAACTTGATTAAATTACAGCACATTCAAATAGTATTTTCCGAATCTTTGATGTTTACAGACATGTGTCACAGGGGCATTTTATTTTGAGAAATCTTTTTTTATTTATGTAAAGCATAAAATAAGTTTTTATTTGATAGTTTATTAAAGACGTGTTCATCATATGCATTAATTTGGTCCATTGTTATATCCACCGGTTATATAACATCCATCACTGAAATGCTGTGAACAAACTAACACACAAACTTTCTCAACATCGCAAGAGTAACGATCTGTAGCTGCAGGCCCACAGCGCAGCCAATCATGATGCAGCGCAGCCAAGGCGCGTGGGCAGGCTATGCGTTTCACCTTGTCAAGCTTTTCCAGGAAAGTTGGCCAATAAAAGGATTAGGATCCATGTTATGAAACAGGGTTTCAGAAACCTTCAGAATCAAGTTGGAGTGCTGTGGGAGTGTATCAAGCACAGAAATACTATGCCATACGTCCAACTCGTTCTTTAACAAGTTGACCATGTTAAGCATGAAAAGCCAGAACGTTTAACATTGGAAAGAAGTCCCTCCTTAAATGCTTCTCAAATGAATATTTACTACAAGACAGATGTCTTAAAATTCTACAAAACCAACTGAACCAATTGAGTTGAAGCAACTCGGCAAAACAAATGCAGAAACATGTGAATACTCTACTGGTCAAAAGTTTACGATCACTTGAATAAAAATGTTTCTCGTAATCTTAAAAATCTATTAATCTAAAGGTGTGTGTTTCAGTGTTTGAAATCACTTATGTAGACAAAAATAAACTGTGCCAACACGTTACTTAATTCTTTTAGAAAACCTTTTTTATTAAAGAAATATTTTTGAAATGGGTTATTTGGACCATATAATAAATAAAAATGTTAAATGCCAAATGTACGATTTAGTCTACGGGTGGCTACTTTAAAAATGGTCAAATATAACATAAGTTCATTTTGGATGCTTTAAGTCACAGCATAATTCCAACAGCTACATTTGTGTTATTTCATGGTTTTGATGGGTTTAATGTTATTCTAAAGTGTGGGAAAATATGAATAAAGAGTGATCCTAAACCTTTGACGTATGTAAATCGGTTTAATGTTGTTTTGTGGTGCACCTGAGCCCTGTAAATAAGATGACGTTGCTCATGCACACGTCTTCATTTCTAACATCACTATTGTATTACACAGGGTCTTTAATTCAAATGAAACCTGTTTACCATTCAGTCCGTCACAAAAGAACCCCTATTTACATCATTACCGCTGAGTTATGTTATGTTACATAATCTTGTGATGTGATCCTTGAATTATGATTAAATTATTCTGTTGTGTCCGATTGCTTGTCTTTTCCTTAGGGCTTATTCTTGTTTATTGTGACAATATATAGTATGGTAAAATCCTTCTGTATTATTATAATATTCTTAATCAGTTTTTCTTTCAAAGTTGCTTACATAATCTTTTTCATATTTTTGGTGTATTTTAATGTGCAACTGCCGTATTAACAGCACTGACATCAAGCCTGTCTTACATCTGCTGTGACATTGAAATAATTGAGGACCAACAAGTTACAGTATTCATTTTAATAGCTAACTTACAGAATTCCGTGTAAACCAGTTTATAGACTAATATGATAGACTAATAATAAAACTAAAAGACTTAAACGGGTGTAATCTGTAGTCTACTTCAATAGTTGTGGGGTTTGAACGTACATAACTTTATCAAAAGAAAACCATTTCTTCAACAGGAGCAAAAAAGGGCTTAAACACCCTAACAAAATACAAATTGAATAAAAACAACTAAACTCTTTATACAAGCGTCTAGCACTCACGATCTGAAGTGATACAGTATACAGTCTCAATACAAGCTGCTGAATCACACATTAAACACAAATCTGTGATATAGTATTTACCATCTGTCTAATGTCTTATTTACTGTTTGTATATAAAATGATTGTCTTGTGATATCAAACACGTGTATAATGAAGTGTTTTATTCTCGCTTAAGTGAAAGGATTGGTTTTAAAATGCAGTTGCATCTTTTATATTGTTTGCATTTCGTGGCGTGTCTGAATAAAG
Organism: Barbatula barbatula; assembly: GCF_947034865.1. Taxonomy (NCBI): domain Eukaryota; kingdom Metazoa; phylum Chordata; class Actinopteri; order Cypriniformes; family Nemacheilidae; genus Barbatula; species Barbatula barbatula. The sequence goes on along the minus strand of NC_136782.1, from coordinate 4,992,211 downwards.
CTGACAGAATGCTGTACAAAATCCAATAGCTGTAGTCTTCCTACAGGGGGAGATACGTGCTCCCCTATAAAACTACTGGGTCCCCTGTTAAACATAACTGAAATGATGTTTACCATAATTCAATGATTTTTACAATTATTATTTAGTTTTTACTTCAGGAGAGCATAGACGGGCAACAGACAATAAATGCCAATAAAAAGTACATTTAAACAAAGTATCAATGGAAGTAAAATTGCAATAAGAGACCAAAATTAAGTTTGCATTAGCAAGAAGTGCTACCACTCAATAAGTATAAAACGATTTATATCTTGGGAGAGACCGTATTCAATAGAAACAATTGTAACAACAGTTTCTGCTGTAGTGCAAGTATATAAATGAAGTGACAGTATTCGGTAAAGTGACAATGCAGTGAATGTGACAAAGCTTCCAAGTCCATATGGCGTGAAAGCATTATTTCATTTATTTGATTATTAAATTGATTGCTAAAGACACGAAACCATTGTAAATACTACAACGATGGGTTGAGAAACTTGTCTTAAACTCTTGTGTGGTGCATTTTTATTTACAGCTGTTTTCAAAATAATAGCAGTGTGTCTAAAAAAGTGAGTAAAGCTCAAAATCCTTATAATAACTTTCAATTTCAATACACAAATGAATTGTGAGCACTGCACATTCTATTCTTAATCAAACATGAAAAAAAGTAAAGAATTTGTTATTACTCTACGGAAAGTAAAGAAAAGGGAATTTAAGGCTGTTGAAAAATTTGAAGTGTCTGCATTTTTCTTTACAAACTCAAACATTTACTGTATAAAATTAAAAAGCGCTTCAAGATATAGCGTTCTTGTGAATCACTGAACTTATATTTAGTTGTATAGCCACGGTTTCTGAAAACTGCTTCACATCTGTGTTGCATGGAGTCGAGCAACTTTTGGCACCTGTGAACAGGTATTCCAGCCCAGGACGATTGCACCACAGACCACAATTCCTCTGCCTGTCTTGGTTTTGCCTCAGAAACTGTGTTTTTGATGTCACCCCAAAAGTTTTCTATTGGATTGAGGTCTGGAGATTGAGCTGGCCACTTCATAACGTTACTCTAGTTGGTCTGGAAGCAAGATGCTTCTCGCTTACTGGTATGTTTGGGGTCTTTGTCTTGTTGAAACACCCATTTCAAGGGCATTTCTTCCTCGGCATAAGGCAACATGACCTCTTTAAGTATTTGAATGTACTCAAACTGATCCCCGGAATCCGAAAAATAGGCCCAACAACATAGTATGAGCAACATCCCATATCACGATGCTTGCGCCATCATGCTTCACTTTCTTCACTGTACTGTGGCTTGAATTCAGTTTTGGGGGTCGTCTGACTTTCTTTGATCACCCTGGAACTGATCATTAGCCATTTTGGCAATTCTTCGATCAATTTTTTTCTGATTTTGGACGCCATTTTAAAACATTTGCTATCATTTTAGCTGAGCTGCCTACCATTTTCTGCACTGCTTTATATGTTTTTCCCTCTCTAATCAATTTTTTTATCCAAGTACGCTGTTCTTCTGAACAATGTCTGGAACGACCCATTTTCCTCGGATTTTCAGAGAGAAATGCACAGTACAACATTTGCTGCCTTCATCTTTAAATAAGGACCTCTATTTGAGCGATTGTGATGGTCTTTGATGGAGGGTACAGTTGAACACCTGAAATGTATTGGGCAGTTTTTTTTGTTTTTTTTTGTGACTACTCCGGTATGGAGCTAACCGGGCTCCCCATTGCTTCTCCGCAGCCGGCCACACGAAGAGTGTGCCAAGAAGAAGCCGACGAGGGTGTCGCGCCGGCCTGCCCAGCAGCCGGCATTCCAGCCGGTACTCAGTCCTGCCCAGCCGCAGGTGCCCTGTCCTGCTCAGTGGCCATTCCAGCCGGTACTCAGTCCTGCCCAGCCGCAGGTGCCCTGTCCTGCTCAGTGGCCATTCCAGCCGGTACTCAGTCCTGCCCAGCCGCAGGTGCCCTGTCCTGCTCAGTGGCCATTCCAGCCGGTACTCAGTCCTGCCCAGCCGCAGGTGCCCTGTCCTGCTCAGTGGCCATTCCAGCCGGTACTCAGTCCTGCCCAGCCGCAGGTGCCCTGTCCTGCTCAGTGGCCATTCCAGCCGGTACTCAATCCTGCCCAGCCGCAGGTGCCCTGTCCTGCTCAGTGGCCATTCCAGCCGGTACTCAGTCCTGCCCAGCCGCAGGTGCCCTGTCCTGCTCAGTGGCCATTCCAGCCGGTACCCAATTCTGCACAGCCGGCGTTCCAGCTGGTACCCAGTCCTGCCCAATCGGCATTCCAGCCGGTGATTCTGTCGGCGTTCCAGCCGGTGACTCGGTAGCCTCTTCCTGCCTCTCAGCCGGTGATACTGTGGCCGCTACAAGGTGCTCCAGCGCTAAAGAGCGCCTCCCCCAAAACAAAGACTGGCCCGACCCCTCTGGACTTCCCTCCATGAACTCTTGTGTTTTGAAGTATTTTGTTTTTTAGTCTTTTCAGTGTTTTCCCCCATCGTGGTTGTTTGTTTTGTTTTAATAAATCCATGTAAACCCCTTCACTGCTGCCTGCACTTGGGTTCTTCCACACCAGATCTGTGACAGGGGTCACCTCATTTAAATTAGGCATTTCGTGCAGAGCAGGTCCCCCAAACTAGACGAACTCGGTTTTACTTTCATTGAAATAAAAAAAATGACTTGGTAGCCATGTTTTAACCTTGTTTAGACAAATCACAAGGGGGTCGACGCGGTTCTATTATTTTTTCACACAGGCTAAAAAAGTGGAAGGAGATCCCATGTTTTCGAAAGATTGACCCTAGTGGCAGCATGTACAGGCCGAATAACATGGCAGCAAAGGTGGACCCTTGAGGGATTCCATACGTCAGAGGGGAGGAGAATATCTGGCCTAAATGAACAAAAAACAGAATTAACATTTATATTAAGTTTGATATAAATGACCTAATCCAGGTTAGAGCAGTGCCTTGAATTTCTAGGTGTGTATTTGATCTTGGTTTGCTTTTTAAAAGAAGTACAGCCTTTTTAATCTGAGTTGAGGTGTTGAGGATCCAGGAAAGATCCTGATATATGGATACCCAAGAACTCCAAGCTCCATGTCGACTCCATCAGTGTTCACAGGTGCAAAATACACCGAATATATTTTAAAACTGCCAGCTGTTTTTCTGCCTGCAAGCATGTTTCTTGGAAAAAATACCAAACTGTGTCTCTAAACCTTTGCGTAAAATCTACAGTAAAGGTATCACCTGACAAGACCAATCTTTTCTGTGCATCAGAAAAGAAGGGTCACAAAGCACTGAGACGTTATTTCCTCTTTCAATCAGCCGTGAGTTTGGAACGTCCTGGCTTTCTTTGTGGCTTTCTTCCAAACGACTTCAAGGCACCATTTTAAAACTCAACACTGTGTTTCTCTGTAGCCGGCCTATATGACGCAGGGCTTGTTTTCTCTGAGTTAATCTCACCCTCCACAGGACATGAGCTCACTCAGCTGTGGCCATGTTTTATAAATATGGGTATAAATAAAGAGGAGGAAGGGGTCTTTATTGCACATACCCATTCTGAATCTCAGTCACCTTGACACAGCCTGTATAAATGTGCTGATCACTCAATGCAGCATTCTTAATAAATGTATTTATGAAGCTTATTGTTAAATCCACACTGATTTCACAAGTTTGTGAATGTGTCTTGTAGAGCCAAAGTTGCATTTATTCATAATTAATAGCAGCGATGTATTTAATGCACAAGACTGTCAGAGAACTTCAGCGCTGCTGAGTATTGCAGATATAGATTACTTGGGTTTTCCCTAAACTTCCCTCTCTCTGGCTCTCTTACACACACACACATAACCTCTTCATATTCCACTGTCACATGCTTGAGATATGAAATGCATTGAGAGCGTCTGTTTTAACTCTATGTTCGAGTAATGCTTCCTCCCTCTGATGAAGCACAGCATAAACACGACATTTGTTTTCTAATCTCCGCCAACTTCCTTTCTTCAAGGTTATGTATAACACGTATTTACAGTGCCAAAGACACACTTTAAAGGATGTGAGTAATAAAATACAGAATACAATAAAGTTCTCGATTTTGTTGTAACACATTGTTTGAATGATAACAAATCATTAATAGAATATTAATAGCAAGGCATTACCTATATACCTAAAGCCGTTTAACACAACCTTTATAACACACATATGATAACAAAAAATACTCGCACAAACCCTTTAAACACAACCGTTATACCACAAATAGCTTGAACATACCCTTTAGACACAACTGTGATGTCACAAAATACTTGAACAAAACCTTAAAATCTGTCTCAAAATACTCGATCAAACAATTTACACCCGAAATAAAAAATACTCAAACAAAACCTTTAAACACAGGTGCATTAAAAAAAATCCTCAAACTGAACAATGCGATACAAAAATCCTCAAACTAAATCTTTAAACACACGTGATGAAAAAAGCTAACAAAACACGACACAACCAAATGACGGATGGCAAGCCGAATTAGCTTTTAATCATTCTCACGATATGAATTTTTGATATCAAGAATTACATTTTTACTAGTGAAAACTATAATTCTTGATATCAAGAATAGAATTTCTATTGGTAACAATTTATATTTTTGATATCAGTAATTACATTTTCACTTGTAAAAAAGTGAATTCTTGATATCAACAATCACGCAATCACTTGCAGAAATGTGTATTCTTGATATCAAAAATGTAATTTCAAATAATAAATAGCGTAATACATAATATCTGTTATTGCATGTTTACTATTTAAATATCACAGTAGACATTCAAATTCAATTTCACATATCAAAAAATAATTTATTTCAGATATAAAAAATGCAATTCCTACTAGTAAAAAAACGTAATTTTTGATATCAATAATGGTGTGGTCACTAGTGATAATGTCTATTATTGATATCAAGAATTGAATTACTACATGTAAAAATGCCAATTTCTGATATCAATAATTAAATCTTCACTTGTGACAATGTTAATCCTTGATATCAATAATGTGATTGTTACTAGTAAGAAAGCCATTTTAGATATCTACAATTACTCTCAGATTTATTGATATCTGAAATCTATTTCCTGATATCAGAAATACCAAATGCAACATGTTTAAATTAATTTACAGATATCAAGAATGAGCAATTTCAACTAGTGAAAAGTTTATTATTGATATCAGGAATTAACATTTTTACTAGTAACAAGTTAATTGTTGATATAAAAAATATGTTATTTTTTTCTAGTAAGCATTGCATTTCTGATATCTGAAATAAGATTTCCAACATGTAAGACATTAATTATTGATATCTGAAATTGAATTTGAATGGCAATTACAGATATCAAGAATTAAGTTTTTTACTAGTGCTAATGTAATAACTGATATCAAAAATATCAATTGTTACCAGTAGAAATTGTTTTCTTGATATCAAGAATTATAGTTTTCACTAGTAAAACTTTTATTATTGATATCAAAAATTCATATCCTGAGAATGATTAAAAGATAATTCGGCTTGCCATAAACAGGTGGTGCCCAAAAACACTACAACAGTTAAATGCACATCTTGTGCCCAAAACACTCCCCACAATGCCACAAGATATTCGAGCAAAACCTTTCAACACACCTGATTTCTAAAAATATTGAAAGACTTTGGCTCCAAAATGAGAAAACTCGGTTTTATTTATTATGCATTACAATTCATATCAATCAAACTGCAGTTAGTTTGTTTTGATTCAAGCCATAATAACTAAAAAAAACACAGCAAGCTAACACAATAAAAAGGTAATAACATATGCAGAGTTATCTCGTTTTGGAACCAAACTCTTCATGATGCCACAGATTCACACATGTTTAAAAAACTGCCAAACGCGCACGAGATGCTTAAAATACGGGGCTCAAATGTCTGAACGCTCATGTGACAGTGAGCAGATGTTTCGAGATCAATAGCTGTCATAACTGTGTTTGGGTGTTGCACTACAGTAAGTTAGAGTTAGTTAGCGTTGTCTCGAAAACGCTCTGTGTGAACTGCGCAGATGGACACGGCGGTTGCACAACTTTTCCTCGCTATTACCGCGAAAAGGAGTTTCTCTTCCTTCGTCGTTGAAGATTACATGCGTTTGCAGATCTGTGTGTTGCTGACTAGGGAAACAGAAAGTGAAGTGAAGCTGTGACCGGAGAGACGCGTCTGGACACACAGCGCGCGCACGCTTGGATACAGCCGCTTTACGCGGATAAACAGAGTTTGATGATGGAGGTATGATGTCTTATAATGTTTCCATAAACGTTATCTGTGATGAAAGTAATGTTTGAGTAAACGTCCAAACGTTGTGTAGTACATGTACTGCTTTGTTGATACTAGTGTTGTCATGTACACGGGATGCACTGTGCTGACATTAAATCGGGTGTCTGACACAGGCTGTACAGTAGGCTATGGGTTTCTGGCTAATAATCATTTTAATAACTTCATTATTTAGACATTAACATTATATACTGCCTTGTGACAAATATTCACATTTATATACCATCAATGGACCCTAAAAAGTAGCTGTACAAAAATATGTGTGTGTTGAAATGTGGAAATATCATTGCATTAGAAGTTACCTATATACGCTACGTACTAGTAATAACAGTAAATGTTGGATAGACATAAAGTACATCACTAAGTACTTAAGTGTGGAATTACAATAGACTTGGACAAAGTCCTTTAGTGACTCTGGACAGGTCACTATTGTTGTCAATTAACATCAATTGAGTTATTATAATGTCTCTCAAACTCAAGTGAGACGGACTGTTCTGATGATGCATTTTCCAACTATTTTAACCCCAAATGACCACAAACTGAGACAGGAAGGGCTGTCTGCCCAATGTCTTCCTCTATGTGTGAACAGCAAAGCTTTGATTTTCCTAATGGTCACACGCTTTACAGTTCCTCACGTGGCACGTGGTGTCGTTGTTACTTTTGCAAGTGTAAGCAAAGACTGTTTGGCTGTTGGTGTTTGTCTTATTCAGAAATATCAGCGCACAAATCTGCAGGCTGGAATCCACATTTTTGGGGGGAAAAAGTGCCACTAGACTAAAGTGGACAATGTTTTTTACCATTCGCTCCAAAAAATATCAAATTAAACAGAACGTTATCACGAAACATAACTTGTTTCCTGTTCAAACTTGTCAATGCACTGCACATGTATTTGTTATTATAACTTGAGTCTTTTAACTCAAATTTCCAACTGTATACACTCTTAAAAAGGGTGCTTTAAAAGAATCGTTGACGCCAAAGAAAAAGCGTTTGGTTCCATAAAGAAACTACAACATCTAAAGAACCAGAAAATGTTGTTTGTGGCGAAAAACGGTTACTCGGATCGGATTATAAGAAAAAGGAAGAAAGGGATGCTTCTTTGAAGAACCTTTGACTGAATTGTTCTTTGTGGAACCAAACATGGTTCTTCTATGGCATCGCTGTGAAGACAAGCACCTTTAGTTTTATGAGTGTACTGTAGCAGTTTGTGTAATACAGACTAAATTCAATTAATTGAAGGTCTTTTTGCATTGCGGAATCAGTGATGGAATCAGTGGCGGCCGGCCAATAGAGGGCGCTAGGGCGCCGCCCCCCTTAAGCCACAAAAAAAAAAATTAAAACAATTAAAACAAAAATAGTAATAATAATGAGAAAAACATCAGTATGTCAATATTTGTGTGTTTTAAATATGGAATGCACCCAGTAATACATGTAAAATATGATACAAAATCATATTTGCAACCTTTCCTCTGCCTGTCTGACCGCTTCATCAGCTCTGGGGCGATAGAGAAAGCGCCCCAAGGAGGCGGGTCTATGTAGCAGTTAAGCCAATTGCTAATTTAAGATATGAATGTATGACATAAAATTTAGCCAATCAGCGTTCTTAAATAGAATCCAAGAAGGGCGATCATTTTATCGCCCCAAGCCCTGATAAAATAAGGACTGGGCTCTAGGGGCGCCATTTTTACTAAACGACAATGGCGAGCGCGGACGTTACTCCTCCAAGACCCAACCCTAACTCGGTGAAATCTCTCCTCCAAGATCCGTTTGAGAGGAGAACTTTGTCGGAGAAAGTTCGGGTGAAAGAGCTGGGCCCAGATCAACCTGACCTCTCAATCAAACAGCAGGCTAGCGAAAAAGGGAAGCAGTATATGCGCGGCTTCTCCCGTAGCTGGTACACCAGGAAGGCTTGGCTAGCTGGGTGCACCCATGCTAATGCTTTATTTTGCTTTCCGTGCAATATATGTTTATATATTTTGTATCAATTAATTGTTGCAGTTCTGGAGCACATTAACAATTAGTTACATTTAGTTTGATCATAAAATACTTTATGCTATTCTTCCAGTCAAAGGTTTGAGTTCAGCCACTTGATATCCATTTCTATATTATACATCCTTTATACAGTGTAAGAATTCCTATAAACTTTATAATAATTTAATGTTATTGTCCACTTTCCACTCTGTTCTGACAGCATGCATATTGTGTTGCCTATTTACTACCAATGGCACCAACAGCCTTTCCAAAAGATGTTACTTATATGTAGAAATAGTCAATTGTTTACAAGTTCAGTTTAAATGCAAATAAAAGGCTTGTGTTTGTGCATCATGATGTTTATGTTTTTGTGTACGAATGCCTCAACTTTTTAATATTGGCATTAAATAATTACTGACTATTTCACTGAGCACTGCTGTCCTGCAGTTTGTGTTAAATATTATTGCGATGGTTACGGAAACAAAAAAAGTATGGCACAGCCCCACCGAGAATATTTTTCACCAGCCGCCACTGGATGGAATGCTTCACACTTGTCATTTAGAAGCACCACTTCTTACCAAAAGCTGCGATACCCTTCCCGGAAAAATTATTAGCAGACGGGTTGTAAGTACCAAAATACCAATGTTACAGTAAATACAGGAATTTAGCTAAACTTTTTCCATATGATACAAGCAAGCATATAGTTACCAGTGACTGTCCAAGAACAAAATGCGAAATAAAAGTATTAATAGACAGGTCTGTACAACTTGTGCACTATAGAGGGTCCTAGCATGTTCACATGGAAAATTGACGTCAATGCAAACATACCGTATTACATAGATTTGTGACTTCTCAATTCTGATATACCGTATGAACTTTATATGGCATGAAACAATTGATAATGATGATATTTGAAAAAAATGGGTAAATAAAACCATGTTTTTAACTTCATATTGTACTTTAATATTATACAACCTGACTTGCGAGTCAGTATGAATTCCTGTTGTACAACTTGTTTGTGCCATTGAGGTCTTTTGTATCAAAGCCTATGAGACAGGAGCTGTTTCTCCCATTCCTTTCAGTGATGTAACACACACAGAACATTTGTAAGAACACAAGCCATGTGCCTGACATCATGTTTTCCTGGAATGAGCAAGAGAGAATCTTACGTACCTGTTGTCATTAGAATGAATAGAAATGGGTCATAGCTGGCAGGAACAACCAGAACCAACCTGAGATTTTTAGTGTACATTACTTTATGGACGAGTTATGAATAACATGTACAGAACATGTTTTTCTTTTGGGGCCGATCTTTCCTACCCTTCTCAATAATGCTAATAGTGACTGTATAAAACCTATAAATCTGATAATCTGGCACAGAGTTATTATAGTTTTGATTTTAGTTTTATTTAGTTGTATTAATATTTTCAAGTTTTTATGTTTATTTCAGTTCAAGTTTGAGACATTTTGGTGTATGCTTTTGTCATTTTATGATTTATTGGTTTATTTTTTGTTGCTTTATAATTTTGTATACATTTTTTATTTTATTTTATTTTTGGTTTATTATTATAATTTAAGTGCTTTAAGTGTTTATTTTTTAGGCAACATAAAAAAATTCAGTTATTTTTTCCAACAATTTTTAGGTCAATATTTGATTTGATTTTAAATCGTTTCAATGTTTTCAAATTTGTAACCTAAAATAACCTTGGGGCCGTTTAAACAAGACCGTTTTCAAGTGAAAGCGCAAAACAATTTATGCATTTTGACTGTCCTTTTAAATGGAAAGTGCGTTTTAGTGGACTGAAAACGGTATTTTAGTGGACTGAAAACGCAGACTTTTTAGAAAGGGTCTCAAAGTGCAACTTTTTGAAAACGCAGCCGCTTTCGTTTCCATGTAAACTGTAAGACGGAACGTTTTGAAGACTATGGGGTCACGCGCATGCGTATTACGCACTCAGTCTCGCGAGCATGGCCAAAAAAATATGACGGCTTTGCGTGCTGTGAGCATTCACTGCTTAAATATGTATTACATTTCCCCAACAAAATGTGGATCTACTGCACCAGCGGAGACTCACTATTTACATTCGCTAGACTTTAAACACACATATACATTGATCAATGGTATGAAAAAGCAGTTTTGGCTAATAACTTTGCATGTGTATGTGCCAAGGCACGTCCTATTCTTTAACACAAAAACATCGCCACCCACTGGCCTGGCGTGCATACTACGGCGTTTTTATCCATTTTCCTGGATCCGTGTAAATGCTGACCGATTTGCTAATGCTGTCATGTGCAAAAACGTAAAGGAAAAAACCTTTCAGTTTTTCATCGTGTAAACGTGGCCTTGGATTCAGGATCAGTTGTGATCTTGTGACTTTGACTACACAGGCTTGTGTGATATGATTTAGTCACAGTTTAGTTTTGCCGGTCAGGCAAACATCTGATCAAGCACTGTGCCCTGTGGAAATCTCAGTGGTTTACCATTTTAAGATGAAACAAAGAACATTTTATACACTTGAACTTCAGAAGAAAAAACAGCATGTGAGGCTTTAAAGAATACAGAAACTGTTCTAAAGAACCTGCAAGGTAACATTAAAATCTTTAGCGTGAAGTCGTTCTTTCTCATTGGACATGGTTTTGCTCAAGGACTGTCAACAGAGAACTGTCCCAGACCTTCACAGCTGCTCTGTGGTTTATTTCTCAGGCTGCTACGCCCCAAAATAGAGCTTTTAGTACTCCCACGACAAGACCATGATTTCCACCCGCTATTCAGAGCCTCTCAATTCAGGCTTAAAAACTTGCTGATCTGATTTATATGTTATGTGTCTGGTTATGTTGAACTTTCTCTGTTGCTTTAAAGTATATGTTTACACGAGAATGTACTAAAATCGGAAAACTGTGTTTCGCGGTATTTACATTTACATTGTCATTTAGCAGACGCATTTATCCAAAGCGACTTACAGAGAATTCAGGGAGCAATGTATGTCATACAGGAGCAATAGCACGATAGGTGCTAATACAAAGTTATTAGTTTCAACAAAAGCTAGACCACTACCTGTTGAGAGAAGAGGGTTAGTGTACATAAATATAATTTTTTCATTTGTCTGTCAAGTATTCATAGAAGAGATGTGTTTTAAGTAGTTTTTTGAAGGTTGTGAGAGATGTGGTTGACCGGACTGAGTTAGGTAGAATGTTCGACCAGGAAGGAGTTGTGAAGGAGAATGAGCGGGAAAGCGATTTAATGCCCTTATGAGAAGGCATTACAAGGAGCCGCTTGTTTGCTGAACGCAGGGTTCTTGATGGGGTGTACGAGGGTCTGAAAGTATGCCGGCGCAGATCCAGTGATGGTCCTGTAGGCAAACACGAGTGACTTGAATCTGATACGGGCTTCAACCGGTAGCCAGTGGAGAGAGAGGAAAAGGGGCGTCACATGAGCCCTTTTGGGCTGTTGGAAGACGAGGCGTGCTGCTGCGTTTTGAACCAGCTGGAGTGGTATGATAGCCTTTGCAGGAAGACCAACAAGGAGAACATTGCAGTAGTCCATCCCTGAGATTTGATTCTAAAAGGTAAAACTTTGACTTCGGTATAGGGGACAATGTTGTCAAAATGACCTCTGTTCACATAGATCAGCTAAATCGACTAAAAATGCTGTACTATGCATGCCAGGCAGGTAGTTGGCGATGTCACATTGTAAAGACACATGTAATTTTTATGATGTCATTGTCACAAATTTGCATTTTTCGTATATAGACTGTTTCCAGGGCCATTGAGAGAGAAAGTTGCGTCAACTCCGTTGACTCCAATGGAACAGTTTTTTCACAGCAATGGCGGTTCATGGAGGAAGTTCCTAGTACACTGTGAAATCAAACCAGTTAAATCAACTTAAAATAATTTGTAACCTGACTGCCTTGAAATATTGAGTTCAGTATACTAAAAAACTTTAACTGCATTTTAAGAGTTCTTTGAACTTATGAATAGTTGGGGTTACAAAAGTAAAGTCTTGTTGTATAAACTAAGTATCTGGTTGCATACACTTATAATTATTAGTTGTGCAAACTAGATAAACTAAGCAGCTTGAATTAAACTCATTTAAAGACATACGTCACATAGAAAGCGGTTATGTCTCATTTACATATTTACGTTTCTACAAAAACTCCTGTGGACAAATAACAAAATAGACACAGTGAGGCAATTGTTGACATAACAAATTATTCTTTCCTAAGAGCTCCTTTATAGTCCTACACTAACAAGTGACGGTCTAGGAAAAACAATAAACAAGGTCTTTACTCCATTGTCTTGATTTGAAAGTTTAGCCTTCTAAGTGCCTGAAATGGTCTTTGTTTTGAAAGGTCAGGAAAGAGTTAACAATCATAGGCGGCAAAATAATGAGTCAAAGGGTGGGTGGTCGCCGGGGAATTCTGCTTATCACGGCGAGGAACAAGAACGGCAGGAAATAAAAGGAAGTGGATTGGGGGAAAAACGTCTTCTATCCCTGTTTCTGTGCATGTAAGCACATGAGATTGTCGTGCTGTTCAGAGCGAGTGGTCGTGTGTATGTTTTGGTATGGGTGGAGGAAGCAGGGCGGGTGTTTTCAACATGTGTGTGGAAATCTACTTAAATAAAGAATGACATTAAAATGTGGAAAGTGTGCATGTCTGTGAACCCTGGGAGGAATGTTTCTGTTTTAACGGTACACAGGGAAAGAGTGAAGTGTGAGGGCAGTGCTAGTAATGTTCTGGACAAACTCAGCAATGATCAATGCAAAGATGTCATTTGATTTCTGAAGCGTTTATACGTAGTTTAAAAAAATGGGTTCTGGAACGATTTTCAATTAAACACTGTCTCGTGATGAGAGAGAGAGACAGAGAGAGAGAGAGGTTCTTCTATAGGCTATGAGCATGATGTTCTTGGCCTTGTAATGAACATTATTGTACACACAGATAGTATAGACTGTAAGCAATGATAAACAATGTCATCAAGGACCATTGTGTCATTTTTAGCGACATCTAGCATTGAGGTTGTGAATTGCAACAAACGGCTCTTTCTTCTCCCCTCCCTTTTGAAACACCATGGTGGCTGACACAGAACTAAGATGTCGCCACATTTTTGCTTCTTTGCTGATTAAGGTGACGTATTTACGAAACGCGCTCTGTAGAAACGCAGGAAAACATGGCTTGTAAACCTGAATCTGCGGTCGGAAGGAGAAGAGCCGGATGACTTTCTAAAATGCTTAAATAGGTTTAACGCAGTGGTTGAAGTCTAGTGTTTTGTAGTGAATATACTCTGATCCACCCCCGGCCTACTCACCCATCCCAGGTCTACACTCATGAATGCAGAGAATATGCCTCTAGTAGTCAAGGGCATTCTGAAAGATTCATTGCAAGCAAGATTTCAATAGATAGTTGGTATATCATGGCGTGTACTGGTTTAACGTACCAACAACGGCCAGGGAAGCCCACATTTCTGTCAAGCCTTGTCATAAACACTAACTCCTGTTAAAAGAACGAGTCCTTAGTGAAAAAAGTAATTTACGCGTTTCTTCTCCATATAAGTCCATTATAAGGAAACCTTTTAACGTAGCCTACCGATTTAACACATTTTTTTTTGACAAATTTTGAAGTGAACTACTCCTCCATAGATCTAAGATGATTTAAGTGTTCCCCTAATCGTTTGAGCAGTATATTATGAAATAGTGTGCATAGTACAGTATGCTATTCTGACCTTGTAAGCGTAACCTCTGTTTAGCCTTATGTCACTTTCTGATGTCACATTTCTTGGTTTTAATACTACATTTTCCAAGTAAAAAAACAAATTTTGTAAAACAAGCACGGCCCGAACATTGCGTCATGCTTGTCTTATGTAGCTATGGAGGGAATGTGAAGGGAATCCTGTGTTATTACTGTGAGATCAGGAAAGAGTGATCCAACATCAACAGCTCTCACACTGCAGTGTTTCTGTAGCTCATAGCACACAGAAGTCAAGGGTTTGACACACATTCACGTTTACCCTATAATGCAATGCGAGTCACTTTGGATAAAACCGTATGTCAAATGCATAAATGTAAATGATGTGGTGTGTTTAGAAGGAATCTTCAGTAAAACCAACAGTGGCTCAGCTGGCTGGAAGACTCAGAGGTCATGCACTGCCAATGCCTGGAAACATAGAGGTAATGTAACATAATGCATTTGTACTGTTTTTTTATCACGTGTCATGTCTAAACGTACAGAATCAGGATTTTACACAGGCCCGGTAGGCTGGCTCAACTGGGGGGAATCGTATATAGTTGGCCAGATGTATAATCCTAGTTTATTGCATGCATCATTTTTACATTTTTCTGTGATTAAATTGACAGATCATTGATGATAGATCATACACTGAAAAGAATGTGTTGGATCAACACATATAATCTTTTCAGTTTTATTACATACAGAGAGGTCACGCTATCCCCTGTGTCATGAAACGGAAAGATTTCGAATTCTTAGAGTGAATGTCAGTAAGACGTTTGTTAATTAAGAATTAAAAAGTAATTACCGACCAAATACGAGAAGCTGTATAATACGGAAGAGTGTGTTGTGAATTTAAATAGTTGGCGAAGCAAACTTCAACAACATAATGTTGTACATACAAAAGGTAAAAAAATTATGAAATAGTAAACAATTATAGTATGTTTAAAGAGAAACATTCACATACATTCATAGGAATTTTACATGAATTCTTGAATCAATTGTTGGAAATGATTTTACATTGATAACATTCAGGATAATACTCATTTTGGATTTAGACATTTTAACATATCAAATATACTGTGTATATATATATATATATATTCCCATCAAATAAGCTTTTGAAAATATTTGTCTTTTCTTTTTCCTGAAGAAACCATTAATCGGTCTTCATCCTCCCAAAATGAAGATAAGCTCTCCTGTCATTGAAAAACTGCAGGTGAGATCTCTCTGCGCGATTATGACATCACAAGAGTTTAGTAATAATAATCTATGAACATAATCATTTCTACATGATGAACATGTGTAAGGTTCTGTCCTTTCATTTTGTGAGGTTGCTTGTCAATGTCACGCATCATCTGTGAAGTGAGCTTTCATACAGGAAACAGGTAATCTCTTGCATCATAACGAAACTATCTGATGAATTCTGAAATATTTCCTCTCAGATCAATTGTATTACAGTAATGCAGGGGCGTCATTTCCACTGGGGACACTTTTCTAAATCCTGTTTGTGTCCCCCTCAGTTCTTAAATTGGCTTGTTATGTTTTTTAACCACACGCTGTCATCGCCACGGAGAAGTAGGCTACTAGGACATAGCAGTACACAGAGAGTGTGACGCACTGACTTTTGAACCATTGGTGCAACCGGGAGGGCTCTCACTAATTGGTGTTTCAAGTCTGACGTCATCACTCAACCGTGTTCATAGGTAGTTCAGATGGTTAGGGAGTGCCGCCGGGAGATATGAAACAAAAAGAGATCATGAAAGGCAAGCATACGCTATTTGATTGTAAAGTCTGCCCCTGAACAGATGCGGAGCCAGAGATTTTTCATAGGGGTGGCCGGGTAGGGGCCAGCCGTTACTTTGGGGTGTCACAGAAAATATCATCATGCACCCATTGAAAGGGGGGTTAAGTGCAAACCTTGACACTCATCCAACCCTAAAACACATTAAAAGCACTCTATAGGTGCCCAAATCATAATGATGTATCATGTGCGATTGCTTCAATATTTTAATTTAAAAAAATGATATTTAGACTTTGATCAAATAAAACTTTTGACATTTACTTTGAAGCCAAAATTCATAGCTCCCATTTCTGATAAAAAAGGACCAGAAAAGCACGTCAGTTATGTAGGCTATTGAATTTTATTTTAAGTGCAAACAATAAAACGTCAGCAAAACCATGACAGTACTACTAGTACAAACAACTTGCCTTAAAAACAGATAAGAAGATAACTTAATGAATATTTCACAACTCACAGATAACATGACTAGAGCCCTATTCGCACAGGGTTAGTATTATCTGGGGACCTCGCATGTTTAGAAATGATCTCCCCACATCTGTATTTCATGTGGCGCATTAGCATGGGATAAGTGAAGCCTGTGATTTTACTCAAATGTATGGACTTATTTCCCGGATATGATGACAAGGCTTTGCATATAGTTTGTCTATAGTTCTATGGTGAATAAGGATATATGCATCAGCATTTGAGACCCGCGACTGTGACAGAACATCACCGAATGGGTTTCAAATGTTACGGGAGTTTCCACAGTTTCCATTATTCAAACTAACTTCACAAACAGAATCTTTCAGAATGCCCTTGACTACATAAGGAGCAGGCAAACTCTCTGCATTCGTGAGTCTGTGGTGGTGCTCATGGGTTGTTGATCTGGGATGGGTGAGTAGGCTGGGGTAGATGCAAAGCAAACAGCTGTATGCAGCAGAGAGAATGCACACTAGATTTTATGGAAGTTTTCTGACACCTAGTGTTTAAAAATGTTATCGCAAGGATAATATTGAAGGAATACTCGACCCAAAAATGAAAGTACCATCTAGTTGTTCCAAACCTGAATAAATGTCTTTGCTCTGTTGAACGCAAAGAAAGATATCTGGATGAATGCTCCCTTTACAACCATACTTGATAAAAATGACTGTCAGCTGAAAGAATGATGTCACAAGCTTGCTCTTTAAAGCGACTCTATTGAACTTTTGCTCACAGGTTCCCCATGTTGTTGATAAGTGCAATTGTCTTTTACTAGTGTCGTGAAGTATGTTGATGTATTCACCTTATTTTTGACGTAAATGTGGCTGGCTTATATTTATTATGGAACCCAAAGTTACACGCTTAACGTGTGCAGAGAATGCGTGCGGTACAAACGCAAAATATCTGCTAAACGTTTGATTTCGCACCAGAGCAGAATCTAGCTGTCACGCACCTCTGATCTGCATCCATTATTAATTATTTTAGCCTACTGGATGCCCTTTCTCCTCGACAGTTCACCGTCTTGACCACAATAACTAATAAACATCGTTCAAAGACTGAAACTAGTTGTAAAAAAATACAATGATATATCATAGATCACATATAAACAAAACATATTTAGCACAACTTGATAAACAGTATGCAAATGTTAAGTGTTGGTTAAGAGTTGTTTTACCGCTGAAATCATTTTAGAGACATTATTTGAAGGTCTAAAAACTACAAAGTGTTGCTTTCCAAAGTAAGTTTGTTCAAATTGTGAAATAGATGTTTAAAAGGAATTTATGGTTGTCAAAAGCTGTGTAAAACTATTATGAACTATACAATACATCTCTAGATACTTTGGACCCTTTTGTGACCTTTAGGAGAAATTAATTCATAATCTATAATAACATAAAAACCCAAAAGACCTAACTTGCAAATACGGGGCAGAAAAGTAAAGTTAGAAAACTTAAAATAGATATAAATCGTCTAGGGGCCTCTGGGTCTGTGCTACAGAGTTAATCTGTCATTGGTCAGAGAGACCGATCGCACGCTCACAGGAGGGTGGGGTCAGTGCCGTCCCATCCAATCAGATCAGACTCGTACACTAATGAGATAAAGGCTTAGACACCGCGCTGAGTGCTGCGCCGCATTGGACTGGACTTAGTAACTGTCACGCAGTCATGGGACAAAAGGGTTGTCGTTTCTCTTTATTTTACTTTCCTCCTGTACAGGTAGGAATTTTGCATATGAAATATATTCATTTACAAATATTCATTGTTGTGTGCTCCCTTTGTTGTTGTAAGATGGTTATGTCTCATTAAATAAGCAGTTTAGATATAACGATGACATTTTTCAACTATTTTTTTGTCTTTTTGAAGTTAGGCTGGTCAGCCATTAAACCTCTGATGGACACAGTGTGCCCGGTGTTTTTGATACCGATGTGAAATTGTGTGCTTTATTTTCTCCATCTTGGAACTGCATATTTACATTTTGTAAATATCTTGCACTGTATGTAGAGTTTCAGTTTACTCAATTTATTCATTTATCAAAAGTATCCACAGAAGTGGTGGTTTCATTGAACAAAACATCTTTTTACTTTGAGATATCTGTCATTTTTGATTAAATGTTTAACACTTTTGACTTGTATGCATTTCCCATTTCTTTGTCTTTCCAAGGCCAACCTAGCACTTTCTTCAAGCGTACTACTGTCCCCACCTAGAAGTCTAGAGAGCAAAGACCCAACCACCGTTTCCAATCCCAGCAGCCCCTGCAGCTCCCTGAGATCCACCCTGCAGCCCGTTCAGCTGTCCTGTGAAGATGAAGTGCCGGTTTGCTTCGAGCAACCGGCCGAAGGCACTCCACTGCCCAGCATTAACAAGGTCTACTATTTTCATCTTAACATTTAAAACTACACTTACTGTAATACAACACACCGTGAGTTGAGCGTCTTTTTGTCAACGTGTGGTAGTATTTACCAGAGAAGCACTTAAAATGGACTACACTCATTTTTGTCAGTAATCTTTATAATGCCTCACATATCTCTGATGTGTCAAGCAAGATCTGATGATATCAGCACGAAGGTGCATGCACATAACATTACATACATGTATGCATTTGACAGACGCATTTATCCAAAGTGACTTGCATGATATTATGCATTTGAGTTTGTGCAATCCCTGGGCTCGAACCCATGACCTTGGCGTTGCTAACGCCACTTACTCTAACCACTGAGCTACAGGAAAGCTCTTGTAGTCGGTATTGAAGGCTTAAGCTCTAAGTAAGCCTCCACTGCCTGAGGACAAAGCGGTGGGGTTTGTAAACTGTAATCCAATCAACTCACTTCATCATCATCACCCCTGTAACCTCTCTATAGAGACACAATCACAAAAGAAGTATATACACCAGTGACTTTATTTAGAAAACAAAATGGTTTCATTGAAAAAGCCAATGCAAAACTGCAAAAACTTTCCAAAAACTGCTCAGTATGAAGATTAAAACATTTCAAGGCAACTATATACTGTTTATGCACACACACACACACACATATTATATACATATACAAACACACACACACACACATATCTCCCTGGGGACAGTCCATAGGTTTGGTTCGTGCCACAGACATAAATAACACTGTAACAAAATTTTGCCAATAACCGAATAATGACTTCATGCAAAACGTGACAAGCTCAATCCAAAACAGCGGATTAGTTATGAGAAATTATATACTGTACATATAGCCTACAGTATTATTATACAGTATATATTTTCAATATTGACATCAAAATTGATATTGTGTTTCAATTTTTCATTTAGTTAAGGCACAATTAAAACAATAGTTGACCATTGCGTCCAACAATATAAAAAAAATAATAATACCCATAACAGTATGACAATAAAAAAACGACAAACACATAGCAAACTCAGATCAGCCTCATTTGAGATTATAGACGGGTTCTGCTGCAACATCATAAATGATCCTTAACTTCTGTAGGCTCCGCAAAAAAATCTGTAACTGTTGCGTAGTTTTCATTTAATTACGTTTAATACAATAGAATTAATATGCAATAAAATATTATTATATTTATACTGTGTATTTATTCTCAAAAGGTCAGAAAGATTAAAACGGGCCAGTCCATTTAAAATCTTAAAAGGAAAATATTAACAAATTGAGTTCACTTAATGTCATTTATAGCAGGCTCCAACGCTTTAAAAATTAACCCCAAATTGTTTATATTTGATCCAACAATGGGTTAAGGCAACCCAGCACAAACCCAGTATAGGTTAATGAAACCAGACCAGAAAATAACTCCACGCCTTTAGAGTTAAATGTACAACGAATGTAAGACTTATTTTTTGTGTCAACCCCGCAGAGCCGAGCCAGGCTGTCTTTTAAAAGACGGCTGCCCACGCGACAACACAGGAAGTCAGCAGGCGAGGAGGCGAAGGCTGACATGGAAGACGAGTCGTCAAGACAACCAGACGACCCGCGGCAGAACGGTGACGGAGAGGAGGTTTCGGGTGCCTCTCTGCCAATGGATGAAGAAAAGAAGATGTCTTCCTCTCATACAGATCCAAAAGAGCAGGAGAGAGACAGCATGGAGAACAGAGATGGTCTTCAGGTAAATGACAGGACTGAAGTGAGCCAGACAGAAAACGACAAGAAAGTGACTTCAGAGGAGCATCAGCCTTCTGACTGTAAACAGACACAGGAACAAGAAGAGACGGCAGAAGATCAAACAGAAATGAAGGAGAGCAAGGAACTGCTGCTCGCTGAGGAGAGCCAAGAAGAGAAGTGAAAGTGTGGAGCTTGATGATCTAGTCTGGCTAGAAAAGCTTTTTTCTTTCTCTATTCTTTCTTTAAGGAACAAAATGGGGCAATTTGACGTAACATTGCTAAAGATGGATAAACACCCGTGGACCTTAGTATGAATGAAGACGGACAATGTCTGAAGGCAAGGACTGAATTATTTTCTTGTAGAATAATGGACTTGTGGACTTTTATAAATGTTACATAAAGGGTATGTAAGTTTGAGTTTCTCAAACGCAAACTGTAGTTTGTCTGAGCATCAGTTTTTCCTTTAACTTGATTTGTTATTGGCTTTCGGAAACTGTCCCTTTAAAGAACCTTTTCAGGTTTCCCCTTAAATCAATACTGTGATCTCAAAATCTTGGAATTCTTAAAAAATTTTTACTTTTACAGAGAAAGAACATGCTGAAATGTAAAGCTTGCTGTTTTTCGAAGTAGGTCACTTTAATTAAAGACATCTTATAAAAGGCATGAATGTTAGTGGTATTTTGTAATAGTGTACTGGCACAGCTTACCCCAAAGCATAAGGCACAGGTCATCCAATAGTCACCGTTTTAGGAAAAGAACATTTCAAAATGAATGGGTAAACTTTATCTAAACAGCCACAGTAACTTGTATTGTCTATCGTTTTATACATCTTCACTAGTGCGTAGAAAAGCCTTATCAGTTATCTTTTATGCATTTCTCATTCACAGGCAGCTGTATGAAGGGTTTTTAAATATATGGGCATAAATGATCAAATTAGATGTCTTTCATTTTACACCACTCATCCATTAAATCCTTAAACAATCTTAAACTCCCACAATTTACCTTTTGTTCAGCTCTGACGACAACCCCAAATCTGTGTGCTACTTTGAACTTGCTGACAGCTATCGAACTCCATCGTTTATTTTCGTTTTTAAAGCTTGCTCACATTATAAATCGTCTTATACATATTCAACACGTCTAACACAATGCAATAGGAGGAAGTCCATTGTTATGCAAAGTACAGTGATACTCGAATGCTGGGAATGTATGGCTGTGACTGCAATGCTGCTGTACGACCTTTAACTGTCTATCTAAGAATCAATAAAAACCTTTACGCTGAACAGATTTATTTTCTCTAATATATAGCTTTAAAAAAGCTCAATAGTTCGTTATTTGAATGGTCAGTTATTATTTCTCACCAAAATACTTTAGTAATAGTTAATAATAGATTCAAAGTTAGTAATAGATTAGTAAACCATGATTGTTAAACATTTTTAGCATTTATTTACGTTGTTTATATTATTATATAGCAACAGTTCACCGATGTGTCCACAAGGTAGCAATCGATCTATTTATCAGCTATGATGTATTATTATTCATGTTTAATGTTATATTAGAAAATTATATAATATATTATTATTATAATATACATTATATTTATAATATTTTTTACACAAACGAATCTGCCATATTAAAAACGTGTGAAGTGTTACTTTTCTATTGATTAGTTTCTATAACGAGAGAAAGAAAGGAAATAATCAATAGTAGTATTAACTGTACTAAACGGTGTTTGGTGGACACTAGGGGGCGATGGAAGCAGGTGTTTTATTAGGTAGCCTATATTAACCCTATTGTTTAATGTTATGTAAGTGTGTATACACAATATGACCACGTAGATCTGCAACAAATCTGCCGATGCTTTAACCCTTTGGATCGACATCCTAAACCTTGAATTCAAGGTGTAAATTCATGGGAAGGTTTTCAGCAATGAATAGCATACATGTATTTATGTTAAGCCTGTTATTTTGTCGCTTTCTGGCAGAAGTTGTGCGCCGCAGGCTAAACCAACACCAGATTTCATAAATGCAGCATCACATGTGAGTTTAACAGTATGATGTCTTTCATTTTAGTTTCGCTTCTTTAAACGCATTATTTACTGCGCATTCTCACTTGCCTTTCACCCGCAACGCATCAAACTTTAGTCACATTTGGAAGGAATCTGGAAAAAACGCGCTTTGAATTGTTTGATGAAGCCGAAGCGAGTTATAAAGGACATTGTTTGATCAACCTGCGGCAGGCAGGCGCGTGTGAAGCGCCTCAGTTCCGGGTAACACACGCAGATCTGTGTTGCGGGACACTGACTATGGAAGAATGGGCGACGATCTGGAGTTAAAGACCATTCAAGGTGTTCATGACAACAATAATGTCGCCAGTGATGTTTGCATCGAGGTAAGCTGGCAGAGATATTTCATTTTCTTTTCATCGGTCTTCTTTTTCTAGTCTCTTGTAACTTGTTGAGTTACTCTTCACTCGTAGATGTTTGTTCAAGTGTCGACACGTCCTGCCGGTTTCGCGCACAGAAACTGGGATCGCTTCTTTCTTTTGTTTGCTAGAAGTTTAACATTTCTTAACCCACTAGTTGAACTTGCTCAAAACGAAAACTACGTTTGTAGCAAACGTATTGAACTTATTTGTAATATTTTAGTTTAGACGGTAAACGGTGGTAATAATAGCGTTAAAGTAGCCTATAGGAAAATGGCTTCATACCATAGTAAACGATACACCATAAACCATGAACGATAGCCTACCACATTCGGTAGATAGATAGATAGATAGATAGATAGATAGGTAGGTAGGTAGGTAGGTAGGTAGGTAGGTAGGTAGGTAGGTAGGTAGGTAGGTAGGTAGGTAGGTAGGTAGGTAGGTAGGTAGGTAGGTAGGTAGGTAGGTAGGTAGGTAGGTAGGTAGGTAGGTAGGTAGGTAGATAGATAGATAGATAGATAGATAGATAGATAGATAGATAGATAGATAGATAGATAGATAGATAGATAGATAGATAGATAGATAGATAGATAGATAGATAGATAGATAGATAGATAGATAGATAGATAGATAGATAGATAGATAGATAGATAGATAGATAGATTTCACGGTCAATTGTTTAGTATGGTATTTAATGAATCCATATTTATATAAAGTGATTTATGTAGTTTACCATCTACACTAAAAATTCTTTCTTTCTTTCTTTCTTTCTTTCTTTCTTTCTTTCTTTCTTTCTTTCTTTCTTTCTTTCTTTCTTTCTTTCTTTCTTTCTTTCTTTCTTTCTTTCTTTCTTTCTTTCTTTCTTTCTTTCTTTCTTTCTTTCTTTCTTTCTTTCTTTCTTTCTTTCTTTCTTTCTTTCTTTCTTTCTTTCCTTCCTTCCTTCCTTCCTTCCTTCCTTCCTTCCTTCCTTCCTTCCTTCCTTCCTTCCTTCCTTCCTTCCTTCCTTCCTTCCTTCCTTCCTTCCTTCCTTCCTTTCTTTCTTTCTTTCTTTCTTTCTTTTTATTGTTTCTAAACTCTCTCACAGGTGATTCCAGAACATGGAGACAGTCCTGACCACATCAACTCTGTGGCACATGAAGTGTCTCCCCTTCTCTCAACATCGCAGGTACAGTATGTAATATTAAATACACTATAAAGCTTACAAACTTGACTTTATTTCTAAATGGATCATAAGCTTCATAAGCAGGTCTTCCAACTATTTTGGAAACCTGATATACAATGAGTCACATAATATGCAAACTTGGTTGAAAAAGCTCTTAACTACAGAACAATTTGTTCTTAATTTGTAGTCTGTATTAAAACAGTTTCACCTTCATGTCTGGTTTTGTGTGTGTGTGTTCAGGTGGGCGATGGCAGCGGGGCGGCAGAACACAGTGTGGATGATGTCAATATTGAACCTGTAACCATATCAAAGATAAATCTGAAGAGCGTAGTCATTACATTTTGTTAGTAATATTATATTTTTCTAATATAAAGTGTTTTGCAGGACGAGACTGAGCTGCAGAGGGTGAAGCGAGAGCTGAATACGGTGGTGGTGTGGAAACTCAAAGTGTGGACGGTGATTCTCATCATCTTGTTTCTAATCGCTCTGATTGTTGCAGTCACTCTCATTGTTTGTGCAGGTATTTTGCTTTATTCTGGTTATTTCAAATTATTATCATTTCATATGCTTTAGTAATTATTAATGATGTTCATTTTTGGGTTAAATATCACTTGAAATATTTCAGACGAGGATGAATCATGACAATTTTTGTGCGGGGTTGTATGTATTACACCTGTGAATATTTATAAAGACTGTGAAAGTCTTAAGTCATACTTGAAGTTATCTGTGATATTAACTGGGATAGAAGGGAATAATTCCGACTATCAATACTTTCTAAACGGAATTGTTTTATTTTTAAATATATTTATTTAATGTTTCTCTTTTTTTTTATTTCCTATGTATTTATTTCCTATGCATTTTAGTGTGGCCTTACAGGATACATGAGGTGCTACTTTTCACGGTTTGGATTGGCAGCATACATTTACTGGTTGCACTCTTGTGAGGCCTCCTACATGCATTATTCTGCAAGATTCTATTGAAATTTAACCACAAAGGGAAACTTGTGGTCAGAAACAAAAGCACCTACATGGTACATTGAAGCGTTCGGATAAATACGTCTGTATAAAGATGATTTCTTTCCATTGATGGCCTGTACCTTTAACAGCAGATTTGTGGTGTAGACATCATACTACCACGTGCAGATCACAGATGATCTGGAGGTTTACAAGAAGTGTTTCATGTTTGCCCACTGAAGCCTATTCTTCCTGTTTTAAGTGACATGGGTGGTGTGACCTCTGGTGTGGTTTTGCATTGAGAAGTACTGTGGCGTGAAAAAAAGCCCAAAATGTCTGAAAACCAGCAAATTTGGACATACAAGGTTTTAGAAAGACAGCGATGATACGACGATATGTCTCTGTGGTTTTGTGGTCATACAGTAGAAGACAATGTTCTTTGGAGACCAACTTTCTTCAAAATATTGTCATTTGAATTGACACGAGGAAGCGTACTGTATACGTACATGGCAACGTGCTATTGCATGACCTTTGATGAATCTAGTATCCAGTACATTTACACTAGTTTTTTGAAGTTTGTGAGAGATGTGGTTAATCAGACCGAGTTAGGAAGAGTGTTCCACCAGGAAGGAGTTGTGAAGGAGAATGAGCGGTAAAGCGATTTACTGCCCTTATGAGAAGGCTTTACAAGGACGCCGGTCATTTGCTGAATGCAGGGTTCTTGATGGGGTCTAGTGGTGTAGGAGGGTGTGAAAGTATGCCGGTGCAGATCCAGTGATAGTCCTGTAGGCGAACATCAGCGACTTGAATCTGATACAGGCTTCAACCGGTAGCCAGTGGATAGAGATGAAAAGGGGCGTCACATGAGCCCTTTTGGGCTGTTGGAAGACGAGGCGTGCTGCTGCGTTTGAACCAGCTGAAGTGGTTTGATAGCCTTTGCAGGAATACCAGCAAGGAGAACATTGCAGTAGTCCAACCTTGAGATTACCAAGGCCGGCCTGGACGAGGAGTTGTGCCGCATTCTCAGTGAGATAGGGTCTAACCTTTCTGTCTTTGCAATGTGAACATCGAAGGACAGCTGTTCATCAAATATGACTCTGAGGTTACTGGCTGTTTTGGAAGAAGGGATTGTGGGATGTGCACCGTGGGGTGTGCCAGAAATAATAGTAGTTCCGTCTTGGCCGGGTTCAGCTGAAGGTGATGCTCTTTCATCCAAGCTGAGATGCCTAATGTTCTAAGCAGGCTGTGATGTGAGCTGTATTATAAAAAATAAAGTAATTCCTGTAATAAACAAGTGTGTTTTTATGTTCTTTCTGTGTCACAAAGCTGGTTACGATGATGAAGACGCAAAATATGACAGATCGTCATTTGTGGTGGAGCGCTTCTTCAGAGGGAACTTTACTCTCGCCAATAACAGTTTCACTTCACACTCTTTAACTCAACCAGATGAATTGGAGAGGCTGCTAGAAGAACTGAAACAACAGGTGAGACATAACCTAGAGTTGATTTTAACAAAACATTATCAATTCTTTTACATATGCTGTCACTATATAAGCTGTATATTAGAAGCATGCATGCGAAAGCCTGTTAATGCATTCACAGATTTGCTGACATTATTTTAAAGGGGTCATATGGCGAGAATATGTGTTTTTCTGTGTCTTTGGTGTGTAATAAGTTGCCGGTGCATGTATTAGACGCGTAAAATTGCAAAAATTTAAGTGTCTGAACAAAAGATGAATTCTATCTAAAAGCGAATGCTCACCCAGACCTTCCTGAAACGCCTCGTGTAACCACACCCCCACAAATCTACGTCCGTTCGTGGTATGATTTGTCTAAGACCGCCCAAATATATACGCAAGTAAGGTGGGAGTACCTGTCAGAACAATTCCTATGGAACCTGATGTTCCAAATATGGTAAGAGGCGTTACATTTCTGTCACACGCTTGCAGTAATCAACCAATCACTATGCATTGGTTAACTGGCCAATCATAGCACACCTCGCTTGTCATAGCGAAGAGCTTTGTTAATAAACTGCGCATTTCACAGAGGCGTAGCAAAGAGGAGATACAAACATGCACGTATGTGGAAAATACTGCGTTTTTTAACTTAAATCATGTATACACTATAATCTTCATTTTAGCTGTGTCATATGACCCCTATAAATACATTTGAGCAAGATCTCTCGAAGAAACGTATTTTACAGTTCGTGTTGCTAAGATAACTTGGATTGGTTTTATGCACATTGTTTTTATGCACATTGTCACTCTTTCTTGTACTGTATATGAAGTGCAAGTTATCAACTGATAAAAATTCCATTGTGCTTTATCTATTTCTCAGAAAGTTAAACTCAGTGCAGGAGAGAGAGAGAGAGAGAGAGAGAGAGAGAGAGTGTGATGCAATAGTTTTTGCCCCCACCCACATACATAACATAAGCATATAAGCAGTTTTTCTAGGTCTGTCAAACCATTAATCTTGATTAATTGCATCCAGAACAAACATTTGTGTATACATAATTAATATGCACAGTGCACAGACATATATATTATTTTGTATTTGTAAACACAAACACATAAATGCATATATTTAAGAAACATAAAAATGAATAAACATTTATATATAATTTAAATTATTGGTAAATAAGTACGTCTTGATATTTCCTAAATATGCACGTATGTGTATGTTTTTATAATTACAAAATAAATATGCGCAGTACACATACATTGATTATGTAAACACAACTTCTCTTCTGGATGCGACAAAGTTGATCAAAATAAAGCCTTGGTTCATCATGATTATCGACACATGGATGCCAGATTATTTGCTTGTATAACACTGGATTCAACAAAACAGATCAATACTGAAGTTCCCTATTACCTAAACTGGGTGTTTGCATTGAGACATCTAAAACATGCAGTAAGGCGGAAACTGTGCACTGTTTAATGCTGCTTTTAAGTGAATGGAACAGAATGAAATATAATTATTGTCATTGTACAGATGTACAACATATCTTACAATTTATATTGGTGTGCATATCATTTTTTCACAAATGCAAAAGCTTATAATGGTAATGAGTAATGTTGCTCCCTTTAAACTCTAAAGCGTTCAGTTCTGTGATGGCACATCGATAAAAACTGTTTAGAAGTCTGGAGCTGCTTGTTTTGAGAACTGGTTCCTGGCACGACTTTATTGTATTTAGATATATCGTAGCCTTGCCGTATTTGATGTGGTGTCTTGGGTGTAGAGTGAAAAGGAAAGAGGACTCTGCACACAACCTTGTGGTGCTCAAGTACTGAGTGACAGAAGGAAGGGGAGATGGTTCCCCATCATTTATGCAAACTGATTTCGGCCTAGGACTATTTGTTTCAGACACTTAATGAAACCATTAGTTCATGTATTTTTTCTGTATTTCTCTCCCTAACCTCTCTTCAGCTGACAGCAGTCTACAATTCTTCTCCTGCGTTGGCACGCTACTTTTCCAATGTTACCATAAACGATTTCAGGTGACTCAATTTCACACTCCACTGTTACATTTAACACCTTACACCACTGTTCGCACCATTTAAAACCCCTTTGTTCACAACATCAGTGTAACAGTTTTTGATGTGAAGAGATCGAGGTGTAGCACAAGCTTTAAAGTGGCCCTACCTCAGACAGTTTCTCATGTTAATCTTGAGTATTTACAGAATAGTATCGCACCCTTCAAATATCTGCAGATTCTTAAGTTTGATCACATTTATAAAATACAGATACAGCTGTACGATTATTTCCGAATACATGCGACGTGTGTTGGGGGAGGGGGGATTAACTAAAGCACGTGTGCAAACATTGCCAAGAAAACAGTTTCACTTCGAACGATCGTCAAATCCAGCATTATATTCACCGTTTTTATAACATTCATCGCCTAAATGAAGCTAACAAACAACTGAACTTCCCGAACAAAGTGCTCTCTCTCTCTCTCTCTCTCCTGCACACAAAGTGAATTGTGCGCTTGCTCCTTCTCCCGCTCTCCATGGCTGATGCGTGAGCGTGCCGCATGCTTTTCTGGGAGAATTGTCCAATAAGGGACTAAGAAAAGTTGTCACGTACCGATTGTTGATGTTCGAAAAAAAACTTTCCGAAACCTGTACAAACACTGGGGGAGTGTTCCCGAGCACAGAAATACTACATCATACGTCCAACTCGTTTTTACACTAAGCAAGTTTAACTTTGAAAATAATTCCGAATGCATGACACACCATTGCGCCACCCCTTCAAATGTGAAGTTTGGCAAGAAACGAAGCTGCTTCTAATCCTCTGGTTTTCCATGTAGGGATGATACAGCTCAGTTTGAGCTACAGTTCATCATCCCTTCAGAAAATGAACAGTTGGTGCGCTACACTCTGAGCCGAGAGATGGTGAAAGGTGTGCTTCTTCAGCACTTCTATGATCAGGACTCTGACGCTGGAGATCATCTCCATGTCATACCAACATCAATCAGAATAGAAGGTGAGATAAAGTGTGCTTGGTGAGTAAGTCGTAACTATGTATATATATAAATAAACACTGAGAAATCATACAAACTGGACAGAAATGACCATATAATTAAGCAACAGTTAATAGCAAGTGTAGAGAGCTGCAATATGTAACCTAGGCCTCTCCATCGCCATCTTTGTTTGAAATATAAAAGTGTATATTACTTTATGCATTAGATTATCTTTACTTTATGACTTTACTTGTGAAATGAAATCACAACAACATTTCCCACAAAATCGTACCTGATAGCTCAATGATTACTATAGGTTTACCATTGGTAAGGTAAGGACAGTTTTCAACACTTATTTGTATGTATTTTTATGTTTAATAACTTATTTTTGTTCACCCAAAAGTAACTAATTGATGTTAATCACCCAAATGTAAAATAACTCAAATGTGGATTTGTTTTGTTGTTGTTTTTTTCAGTCGGGACAAAGAGAAGAATTTGAAGAAACAAATGTGTGGACGTTCTCACTTTTTCTAACAAGCTTGTGGAACATGGTTGGGGGCTTTTAAAACAGTTAAGCTACAATTTGAACTACACTAAGTGTAAAACCAACGGAAACTATGTATAGTTAAAGTTGACCTATTAAAAGGATTTGGTATATCTGTACTGTATAAATATATTTTTTAATGTTTACGCCTAAAGATGTTCTCTTACTGCCTATAAACTTTTGTATGTTTTCTCTTGTAAAACTGAATTAGACTGGACTTTTTCCCCACGCACTACATTTACACACGGTGTTATGATAGTCGAGCCTGTCTCTGCATGTGTCTATTTGCGAGGCCTCAGTGTTATTTTACTTGCATGTGTGTATATATGGTGAGATTTTTAGATGTGTGTCTGTAAATAAGTTTAAAATGTTCATTTTACATACTTCTTGTTTTGAGGACTGCTTTGGGTTGCTTGCTACTGTGCAAGTCATTTCCTACACAAATATCGTCACATGACATTTATAGTTCAGATGATTTGCTTTAAAAACTAGGAACCGAGTACCTGTGAGGGGAAAAAAAAGATTCTTTTTATGTAAATTCATCAGACGTGGCCAGAGAATTTAACACTCCCCAAGATAATATTCCAGTGTGTGTTGGTTAAAAACTTCTGTCTTTATAAAGGGATATGTGACTATTGGTATTGTTATTAATCTCGGAACAAGCTCAATCATTTGCTAAAGGTGTGTCCCAACACTAGAGCAAACTGCCATGACCATGAAAGTGAATTTAACAACACTGTCACCAGACAATACTCTTTTAATAACCTTTATTAAATAAAGTTGACTGTAAAGTGATCGAGTGACACTGTAAAAAGCTACTTGAATTGAGTCAATAAACATTTAGTCTCGCACACCTGAAGAAATAGATGTATGCGAAGGAATGAAAAATAGATAAAGAGTAGTAATTTTTTTTTATCATTTCCTTTAAAACCTGATTTGCATCCCCAGAGCATCATTTATCATAGAAACGTCAAACGCATGCCCGGATAAAATAGCACCAAATAGGCGGGTCTCTGAAGGTAAATCTGTAGCAAAAATTGAGAGCATGTAGATTTTAATTTGTGAACTTGTAAAGTAAGTATATGTACCCCCCAAAATGTACACTCCCAGCCCAAATGTGAAAACTTGTGAAATAAAAAAAACCTTAAGTTGAATGTTGAGATTTTCACCGTGGACAAAACTCACAAATCTGTCTTCTGTATTTGAAGTTGCAGATAGTCACAAATGTGTAAACTGGCATTTACTTAATACATTGGCAAATACAAATGCATTGCACATATTTAAACGTTTTCTCAGATTGTAATTGGAACCACAAATAGGCGTCTAAAACCTCTCAAATGTGTCACTGCAGTTTCAAATCTTCCTGCCTTGACTTTGTGCTACTACTTTGGTGATAAACCCGTAGCAAAACTAACTTGTGCACTTTTTTAATTAATTTTTTATGCTTTATTAAATCAATGCCATAAGAACAAGAGGTATTACATATTCAAGTCACATTAACATCCGTTGCCAGATAGAAAAAAGAAAGAAATAGAATTACATTCATTTAAATGGTTTCAGAGTACTACCTGTTTTCAGTGCTTTTTTGTTTTTTGTTTGTTCCAAGAGATCTATATACAATTTGAAGTCATTGATAAAATGTGAAAATTTTGGTTTACATTGAGCCCACTTTTTCTTATGTAGGCTATATGAAATTTTACAACTTGTGCACTTGAAAGCTCAGAGGCGAGAGAAAGAGGCGCATGTGATGACGTCATGCGGCGGAGCCACACCGCCCCCTAGCGGCAGGAACAATCAATACGCCAATGTATTTTTTGAAAAGGCCAGTTTACACATATGTGATTATTTTTCTGCAACTTCAAATTCAAAAGAGAGATTTGTGAGTTTTGTGAACGAGTGCAAATCTCAACATTTGCAATTTCAGTTTTAGAACATTGGGGCAGTGAGTGTACATTTTAGTGTACAGGTACATATACTTACTTTACAAGGTCACAAATTAAAATACACGCTCTCAAGTTAAAAAGGATAAAAGTCACTCTCCCGTACCTTCTCTGGATCTGTTCCACATTGGTGGAATGATCTACCTGATGCTACAATATCAGCAGACTCAGTTGCCATCTTTTAAAAACGCCTGAAAACGCATCTCTTCCGTCAACATGTAACTGATTGATTTTAACCTCTAATTCTTTTCTGTCTTCTTATTAAACTTTTTTTTACTAACCTCACTATTCTTAGCTTTGTATACTGTGCTAGGCTTTAATGGACTAGTTTTGATTCACTTAAATGATTCACATTTTGTTGCCTATGTTGTTGTAATTGCTTCCAATGTTTCCTCATCTGTTAGTCGCTTTGGATAAAAGCGTCTGCTAAATGACTAAATTTAAATGCAAGTTTAGCTACTGATTTACCTTAATACCCTACCATAGTGGGCGCATCCGGTCAAAACGTCCTGTACATCTGTGTTTGCAAAAGTAGAACATTAGTCACATTTATTTTTGATTAATTTGCAAGCACAGATAAACTTATTAGTCAAATATAATTGCCAGAAATTGTATTACTATGCAGACTTAAGAGATATGAGACACATCAGAATACACTCCTAAAATGTAGCTGCTTCACACAATACCCTAGAAGACCCATTTTTGCCCTGATGGTTCCAAAAAGAACGTCAAACATCTGAAGAAGCTTTCTCTTACTCAAAGGTTCTTTGCAAATAGTTTCTTTATATTATAAAAAGGAAGAAAGAAATGATTCTTTATAGGGAACCTGGAACATCACTGTCAAGAACCTTTTTTCAAGACTGTAATCAAACAGTTTTAACCTTCTGTATGAAAAGCTGTATTTTACACGTATAGAACAGAAAGTGCAGTAAATGCCTAAATCAATTTAAAAACAAAAGTTAATGGTTCCGTTCATTCCCACAAGCTTCATGATTTGTTATTGATGTTGCGTGTAGCTGTGATGTCACTAGTAACACTGTTTAAGGGGGTTAATCTGTTTAAGAAAAGGGTCCAGGGAAGAATCGCTACTCTCTTGACATGAGTAGACTGATCTTGTCCTCCCATGACGCATCAAGAAGTTATAGACTTCCATTGCTTCTGATCGATGTCTCTAATACACATGTCCACATTGTTAAAAAAAAGTGAAATCCCTGCTTCAACCTGCCTGCCTGTCATTTACAAGAAAACCCAAAGACTGCATATTCTCCCTATCTTTATGAAACATCAGTGTTTTTCAGGAAGTGGAATAAACACTGTACTTTTTAATAACATTTTGGTGTTGCACAGACCGCACAGCATAAAAGCACAGCAGGACAGCCATTGATGTCATATCCCGATCTTTCTGCGCATCGAGTAATAAAGTCAATGGCATCTGGCTGCAGAACTGCAATTGCACTCTGAGACACCTTCGCTTCCTGTGCAGTCGACACCTGCACTCTTCGCTGCCTGTGACTTCATTTGCAATCGACACAAATATAAATAAAATATTTTCCAAACGTTTTTTTGTTGCGTTGCCAGGAGACAAAATGCTTTAAAGAGGAATAATCACTACAACTATCACAAGAAATACATAGTGTATTATTATATATAGCATTGAAATAAGGTATGACTGTTGTTATATTTATAACAGCAAATCTATTAACAGGTGGGTAATTCCAGTGTTATGTATGTGACATTTTATTGATACACATTATCAATATATTGAATCATCTGTTTATATTTTACTAAACCCCTGATGATAGAGTCCAGACATCAGTCTATGCACAAGCTTTCCATTGAAAAAAAGGAAGTGACAAAAAACACGTTTTTGAAAGACAACATGGATCTCAAAACACATCAGAACACAAGCGTGCTTAGACCATCTAACAAGAGCGGTTAGTAAGATTTATGACAATGTGTAGTAAAGTACATACTGTATATAATAATTTAGTTCCGAGTTATTTTTGAGTTTTGAGTAGTTTATTTTTAGTATTTAGTTTTTGTGGTAAAGATAAAGTAAAATCTTTTGGCAAAGAGGGCAACAAAGGAGGATTTTGAAGAGTGACAGGTTATATTTGTGTCAGATCATTTCATAAACAATATCTAATTTAAGTGCAAAGAATTGGATTTATTGGGCTCTTAAGTCTTAAAGCGCAAATATGAAGCGACTATTTTAAAAGACTATAAAAAAGGGCGCAACCAATTTGTAAGTTGGTGCAACCCACCGAGAAAAATTAGTCTGGAGTCCTGAAAAGTATTTTTTTTTATCTCCCACAAGCCCTTGCACTGCAGGACAACAGGATGAACAGTTTAAAAGACAATGGTAGGATTGTATATAATGGAAAACCAAGGAGTTTCCCAAAACCTGGATTCAGTATTTGCTGTTGAAAATGATATGTCTAAACTTCTGTTACTAATTTGCTTGGGTTGTTTCTAAGAAGTAAATAAAGTAGAAGAAGGCCGTATGTGAGTGACAGCATAACATTAGTCTGAAAACAAGCGCTTACTGCCAAACATTATTACCACTTGGGATTTCTGCCAAGACCCAGATATGCCAGGAGATTTAGAGCATTAAGGAGGTTCATCGTGCCTCTCAATCAGATTGGCACAGGTGGCATGTTATGCCAAGTCATCAAATTAAACTCTTATTTAACAGTACTAATGCACTTTCATGTGTTTTAGGTGTCATGTATTACAAAGAGAATATGCTTTCATTTTAATCATTGTGAACATTTATGATGTACTTTGGATGAAAACTATGGTTATTGATTTTGAAGAATTTGCAATGCCAAGTCTCTAAATACTTTTACAATTACAAATGGAAAAAGTCTGACGATAAAAAGTCATCTCAAATTGTCCGAAAGACTACATTCAATATTTGCATATTTTACAAACCGTACACTAAAAAAATCATTACAAATTATTACATGCTAAGGAACTAAAATTACAGCACCATAAATATACAAGCTCCGTTCTTCATTTATCTACATTTTAATTTAAAATCTTGTCGTTGATAAAGTCAACAGATATTATAGACAACAACCAAAACGATTATATGCAAAAGTATTCTTTATGGGTCATGTGTGTTCTAGATCTGGCAGGAATCTCAGCAGTATTCATCTGTTGTTTAGGAGTCTGTTAATTCTCTGAAAGCAGATTTACTATAAATGGACTGTTGATCTTTGATAGTCTGATTCATTCAGTGCAGGTTACACTATTTGTCGCTATAAATGGATCCTGCACATGCTAGGTTCAGTTTATGTGTGTGCATGTGTTTTTAACACACGGTGTTGCTGGCGAGTGTTATAGCTGTTGAAGATTGAACTATAGGGTATGCACAACCATTTAGATTCAAGGTTACTCTCCCGCTATTCTCTTGATCGTAATGTGAAGAACAGCACAACCTAATATCCATAGAACTGGGACATCTACAAGTTCCGCAATGTGTGTGCACTGGTAAATATCCAAATATTTAAATTATAGTGCGCTTTCCACAATGTGTTCCAAATCAGCTTTATAGGGAAAATGAGAAAAGCAGAAAAACACAGACAAGGTCAAACACAGCACAGTGCATGTTTATAGAACAAGCAAGATCATTCTAGGAAATAATAATGAAAAAATGCAGTCTCCCGGCGAGCAAGACAACAAGGCCATGTGGGGAGGTAACCAGACTCCAATGATAAATAAATGGAGAAAAAGACATATGGTGCAAAAACTCTGACAAATGCTGAGAATGCTAAAACAACACCAGTCAGGTGTCAGGCATGCTAAAAGTAACAGGGGAGATGACAATGTATGCAGAATGGAAAGTGTGCCTCGCTCCCAAGTGCTTTCTGCCACCATGTAGCTTTTTTTGGTGCCGTTGCCAATATAGAATCCTAATATCGGAGCTCCATTGATGATGGCTTTTTAAAGTCGGGGTAAGCCTACCCAGAGTAAATTGAACTAACTCAAATCAGCTGTTCTGAAACCAAACTCATTTCTAAATTATCCAACCCTGAGTTCAAGGTTTAACCTAGAGTTGGTTGAACCTCCTTATTGAAACGGCCTCTTGCACACTTCCTTCAAGGAACTTGGACCGGATAAATCAACATGCAAGTAAAATGCCTACAATTGTTTTTAATCATTAGTAGCAAATATGTGTTGATCATGCAGATATTAAGTTGTATATGAAAAGATTTTAAGATATTGCAGTTTTGTAGTTAATGTATTTGTAGTCTTGCAGGGTTAATGTATTTGTAGTATGTTAATAATAATGTATTAACGTAATATTTATCATAAACGATAAATGTGGATGAATGACAATTGGTGACAAGAAAAATCATTTTAATCTCGCTAGTTTCAATCATTTTTTGATATTCAACAGATTATATAGTAAGTACAGTAAATATGTAACAGGACAAAAGAATAATTTGAATATTCTATTGTTGTTTGAATCTAAAACAGATTTTCCTTTGTGATTATAGTTACATGTGTCAAAGGCGACTTATAGACTCTTTCAATTTAGCTTAACCCTTCCATAAATATTCAGTTTGTTAAATTTGTACACTGAAGTCAAATGAACCCAGAAACCTCCTTGTTCCTCACAAACGGTAATTTACCCTGTGAACCATCAGACCGCCTTCATCTCTGTCGCCGTGAAATGTTCTTTAATTCTTGGAAGAGTTGGACAGTTATCCAATTAAAGGGTTATCTCTCCTTTTAGTTTCCTTTAGCTTTAAGCTCTCTGCTGTCATCCGCAGTCAATCCCAGCTCAGAGTTAGAAACCGCAATCGACCACAGATACTGCACATCTGAACCTGAGAAATCGAATCTCCACATTTTAGGCAGACAGAGGTTTGTTGAAGAGCGATGGGCGCTCACGGATCCTGCCTTGATGAGGTCTTGGCTGAAGATATGCATCACTGGTACAACAAGTTCATGAAGGAATCCCCATCTGGTCTCATCACGCTGTTTGAACTGAAGACCATGCTTCAGATGCAGGGTATGACGGAGGAGGCCAATGGTTATGTGGACCAAGTGTTTTTCACCTTTGACATGGACGGGGTGAGAGAAACATTTTTCAATCATTCATTGGGTGTGGATGCTTTATCAAGGTATAAAACACAAAAGGCCTTTGATTTGTTTATCAACTTCCGAAAGAAATTTTGCATTGAAGAATAGCATTTTAAGAACATATTTTAGGTTCAAACACATTTAATTGATTTTATTTAATGAGTTATTTATAATATAAACTTTATTTTATTACAAAAAATACAATTATGTTCATGTCATTGTGTTCCTCCTCAGGATGGATATATAGATTTTGTAGAATACATCGCAGCTGTAAGTCTTCTATTGAAAGGAGAGATCAACCAGAAACTGAAGTGGTACTTCAAACTGTTTGATCAGGATGGAAACGGCAAGATCGACAGAGATGAAATGGAGACCATATTCAAAGTAAGGCTTTCGTTTTGTCAATGCTCAGTAATCTGTTGATCTGGTGTAACGCCGCTAGTCCTGTCAAGAGTTCTGTTTTAAATAGTTCCCTGCAGTAGAGATTAGTTCTGCGAAAGTCGTTTGTATTTAATCCTAACCTAAATCCATCATTGCCCCTTGCTTACCTGCCATATTAACAAAATGCAGTTTGTATCTCACTACACCTCTCCTGGGTACAGAAGTATTCAGATCTATGCCAGCTTAATATGCACCACTACTGTATAAGTATTTCCCAAAATGTGTCAACGTTGTGACTCTTGGCATTATCAAAGGCTTCTTTTTTTCCTAAAGCTTTCCAACATTGACTCAAGAGATGGCATGGGTTTGAGTCAGGACTATCTGTTTGTCAGACAAATGATAGACGGAGAGATGTGTTCTTGTGTAATTGTAGAATTCTGTTTGGTCACATAAATAATATGCATACGTTACATATTTCATGTTTGATATACCTGCTATTTCAATCTCAAGACAGACTGGTTACACTGGATGGCCAATTTATAGACGCCTTTACGGCCGACGTCACGATAACGTCACGGCATTAGCTGGAGGCAAACCAGTACAGATTCGGCTACATATTGTACACGAGGAGTTTAAAATATCATCTTGTGGTGTTATTTAGTGCCACGATCGACAGAACACGGTCTCCAATTTGATATTTATACGTGGTGCCATTGGCAAACAAAAACAACGAGTTAAACACAATAAAATGAGCGGTCTGAACAGAAACCATCATCAAAAATGCTCCCGTTTCTCTACATAACACTTAAGATTCAAAAACGATTGTCTTTTGTTGGTGTGGATTATGATTTGTGTCTAAAAATATCTCACATATGCCTAAATCAGAAACTCGTGAAACAAGGTTATTTTCACATAAAGTTAACTTTTGAACGCACAGGGTATGCTAGCTAACTTTGTTAGTTATACAACTAAGTTAGCAGTTAACCATCGGCCAGAAAACAAACATAAAGGAAACTGTTTGTCATCTAAGTTGTCACAGGTGCATTAGTATAAAGGGAGCCTTCTCATGTTATGTGTCCAGTTTGTGTTCAAGTAAATGCATTTTTACTAACAGTAAAGGCGTCTATATAGGCCTATATGATATGATTTTAGAAGCATCTCACTGATCTTATTGACTGTCTGTGAAAAAAACATTTAAGTGCCCTCTTTTCGAGCATTCTGTATTCCGTCAAACACAAAAGATGTTTAGCAGAATGTTTATGCCTTTCTCTTTATGTTAAATTAAAACTGAAGTGTGGCCAGAGGGTTTCTGGTCACTATAGAGTTAATCCATACAACATTAAATACGATGGCTTTGTATGAACAGCTCAAAACTTGTCATTGAAAATCCTCTTCGTTGTAACCCTCAATATTCATTGTTAAATTTAAGTCTGTGCATATTCAGATTTGAAACAGAAGTATCTCCCTTTCAACTTGTTTTGTTTGACAAAACATTTATTTTCATTGTATGCAAAAAAGAGTCGAATAACTATACTGCTGAAGTGTAAGTAACTGAGAAACGAACTTTACTTTTCAACCATTCTGAACTGTTTTGTTTATGATGTGGAAGAAAATATATGAAGATATTGACTTAAATGGCAGAGAATGTTAAACTATATTTATTTTCATGCAGGCCATCCAGGACATCACCCGCAGTTACGACATCCCTCCGGACGATATTGTAAGTCTGATCTATGAGAGAATCGACGTCAACAATGAAGGTGAGAACTGCCATATACAAAATACAGTCCACAGGTCATCTCTGAAAAGAGGAATTCGTCGTAATTGTTATTTTGTAGACATGTAGGTCCAGTCCAACTCATCCTGACAAGTACAATGTTTTTTAAAGCATTTCATTTGGCTACAAAATATTATTCAAACATTGACTGTACCTCAAAAACGTTTTCAAACGTTTATATTATGCCTT
Source organism: Barbatula barbatula (assembly GCF_947034865.1). NCBI lineage: Eukaryota > Metazoa > Chordata > Actinopteri > Cypriniformes > Nemacheilidae > Barbatula > Barbatula barbatula. Next base: position 4,952,891 of record NC_136782.1, on the reverse strand, counting down.
CGGCGGACAATTTTATCTAAAAACAACTTAGTGCATTCAAGCTATAGCCTACATTCGATCAGTATGTGACGTTTGCACTTGATATTGCTTCAGTAACAGATTTTGGGTTAGTTTCTCACTCCAGAAGTGTATTCATGTGACAACACACACTTCCTAGAGAATGGGAAACGTTTTTATGTTTTAAAGTTTCCAAGCCATCTACAGCTTTACAGTAAATGGATTATGTGTATTATATCTCTATTTGGGCATCAAGAAACAATTCCGATATAGACGGTTTCATCGCGGCTGGACCAAGGTTAACCTCCGGTCTGTGTTTGGTTATAGTATAACCATTTGATTTATATTGATATTAATGTATATTGATATTTTATTGTACATTCATTGTATTAAATTAAATTAAAATGACTCAACAGTTATTGATTCTTTGTGGAGGTCTACCGGAAGTTACGTTTGGGATATGTAAGGTTTGTTTACGCTGTATCCGCTGAAACCGTCTATTAAGGAGATGTCATCTGTAATTTAGGACCAGCGAGAAATAAGCCTCGCACATAAGTGCCAAAATGTAATCCCTGGAATGTGTCTGGATGTCCAGAATTTGCATCAAGACAACCGGGGGGGACGATAAGCTCCTTCAGATCAACCTGTTGGGGTTCACTGTATATTTTACTGATGACGGACTGTATGTTATGAATTCATTTGGCAGGGGAGCTAACATTGGAGGAGTTCATCACAGGAGCGAAAGAACATCCAGATATCATGGAGATGCTCACCAAAATGATGGACCTCACACACGTGCTGGAGATCATAGTCAACGGACAGCAGAAAAAAGAGTGACTTGTGTATCACGATTCAGACGTGCGAAACAATCTCCTCGCAGTGAAAAGATGACAAGTGAGCGGGTTTTGAAAGAAAGCGTAAAACTGACTCTCGTAGAGGGGAAAAGTTGGTAGCAGCATTGGAGAGGTGGACTTCAATGAACCTCATCGTGTCCAAACACATTCTCTCTATCTCTGTGGCTTTGTGTGTTCAATGAGAAAAGCTCTTCGATTATAAATTCGCCCGGGATGAGATTGTGCACACTAAAAGTTCATCACATTTACAGTAAAATTTACTTTTAGGCATTTAACAGACGCTTTTATTCAAACCAACTTACAAAGGTGAGGAGTATGAAGCGATTCATCCTCAGGAGGCAGTAATATGACAAAACGATAGAAACACACCTGCTAATAATCTTCCACGTTGAACAGAGTGAAGAGTTTATTTTTCGACACAGTTGTTCTGAGTTTTTAAGATGATTCCGGAAGTGATGAACAGTGAAGGAGAATAAATGGGAGAGCGGTTTTGTTGCCCTTTTTAGAGGAAACCACTAGGCACCGTGGTGCACATTCACTGACCACAGGGTTCTGGATGGGACGCTATTCAGACACTTAAGCCATACTTCCAAATGTATGAATGCCATTGCGAAATTACCGAAAGGCAACTTGAGGGCGTTTTCAGGCAGACGCTTTGCTAAAGGAAGTTTGTTTTAAACGAATGTGCTCTACGCAACCTTAAAAATTAAAATGACATTATTGTAACATTAAAAGTATTCGTTGTTGGTAAAGAGCACAAATGCACAGCAGGAAATCAAAAGCAACCGTCTATATATTTTCTGTACTGGTTATGGGTCGCCATGACATTCATATATTTAAAGAGTTGCTAAAGTGTCCTTTTGGGCCCTCTATATAGGAAGGCACCAGTGTTAAATACTGTATATAATTGTACAATTTTCCATTAATATTGATATTGTGCAAAGTCATGTAGAATTCTCCAATGTGTATCTTGTAACCATTGCCTTGTATCAATAAATATGTTCACTTTAAACATTTCAAAACTGCTTTTGTGTGTTTTCTAAATATAGTATGATGCTTATCAAGGGGAGTTTAGACAAAACTCTAATACTGTCTATAGAAAATGGCACGTTTGTACTACGAATGATGTCCTAAAATAGCATGTTAAAAACAAAAGTGATATTTTCGATAAGTGAGCAGACCTGTGACAATTTGCAAACAAACTAAATCGCATACAAATTGTTAAAACTGCAGGGTGAACCCGTCCCAAAACATCATACTCAAGTCATTTAGTAAATTTTGTGTTTTTCACTCAAGCTTATTGTTGTCATATAGACAAATAATGACAAATAATATATACAGTAGTTATAACATCACAATTTGTATTAATTCTGACATTACATCTCAACCCATGTGTTGGTAAGATTTTTTCTTTACGATGCATTTTTTTATGAAATCCAGTGAAATGTTATAATCATAACAATAAGACTTAAAGGAATAGATCACTTGAAAATATGCAAATTCAACGAGGACCATTTTTGGGTGAACTATTCCTTTAACACTATAAACAAGTTAAACTGAACGAAAGGCTGCCACCGTGTGGCAGGAATGATTATAACTCCCTGGGCAACAAAAAACACAAAAAAAGTTGTGTTGCTTTTTTCTGGTTACAATGGGACTCTGGGAGTGGATTGTGACGCATCTCCTCAAGATTTAAGAGGATTCAAATACATAAATTGCAAGTTTTTCATGATAAATCAGACAGAGATATAAAGGCCCTTCTGCTGTACGTTGGTAGCAGATTACTTTTGCATCATAGCATCAGTGATGAGCATTTTTATTGCCAAACATTTGCAAGGGAGAAAACGAGCACCTCTAAACTCTAAAAACACAAAAAGTGCTGCTATTGCTGCTCAGTGAAAAAAATTAACATTTTAGTGTCTTCTAGCATCTTGTATACATAGCCAATTCTTTTGAATTTTTGAATTTTTTCTCAGTTTTTCCTCTTTTCTCATGAAATATAGACTTGATGGTGGTGAGAGAAGATCACTGTGTGGAGCACAGGCTGCTGTCACACTTCTTGGACATACCAAAATCTAGCTGGACTATTACAAATAATGGCTAAAGAAATAAAGGGATTACCCTAACCCTACACAAAAAATAAAACGATGTCTTAAATTACTTCTTCAAGTTCCTAGGCTGTATGAATTTCTTTGTTCTGTTGAATACAAAGAAAGCTAGTTGGATGAATGTTTGCTACTGAGATTTCTGGGGCACCATTGACTACCATAGTAGAATATTTTCTCACAAAAGAAGATATTTTGAAGCATTTAGGAAAACAAACAGTTTCAGTGCACTTTTGACTACCCCAGAAATCTCCGTCGCTAACATTATTCTAAATATTTTTCTTTGTGTTTAACAGAACAAAAATACTCTATACAGGTTTGAAAACAACTTGAGGGCGAGTAAATTATGACAGAATATGTGGGTGCAGTATCCCTTTAAAAATGATGTTAAAAAACTGTAAACAGCAAAGGTTTGTAAATAACTGATAACTGAAATAACTGATTTCAAACATCCCATCCAACCATTTACCCACCCGCAGGTTGTTTCAAACCTAAATACACATATTTGTTCTGCTCAACTCAAAGGAAGATATTTGAAAGAATGTTGGTAACCAAACAGATCTCATCCCTAATTCACTGCCATGAAATAATTTTAATAAATGGGTGTCAATGGGGGATAAGATCTGTTTGGTTACTTACATTATTCCAAATACCTTTATACAGGATTGGAACAACTTTAGGGTGAGAAAATAAAGACAGAATTTTCATTTGTGGCTAAACTATTCCTTAAGACTTTTGCATAGTACTGCATATAGCCAATTTCCAAAAATTTTGCCATAACTTTCATAAATAAGGCATATCCAGTCGGTTCTTATCCCAGAATAAACCCCGATGGTGACCCCAGCGGAGTGGTCTTGTGATATCTGTGGTATCTGAATGGCTTCATTTTGTGATAACAATGAAAAATATATATGTCCATTTTCAGTGGGAAATTCACGAGAAAAAATAATGTGAATATTTGTTTCCTCAGTGTTCACAGTGTTCTGTCCAAGCACTGTACTTTATTGTGAAGAAATTGAATTGATTTCATTGGAACGACATTGTGTTGCAAATGCTGTTCATAGTCCATACCTTAAACCTAACTCACACTACAAAAAAAAAACATTTTCATTCCGTTACTTATTTTACAGGAGACCTATCTGATTCATGTTCATCTTAATAGCAATTGCTTGGCAGGGCTGACACATTCCCTCCCACTGAACTCGTGAAGAGCACTCTACAAGTTGTAATGTTTTGTTATTTTGTAAGTATTTTATAAAGAAGTAATATTATGTATGGTATGTTTAAGATGTAATGCAATGTGTATACTCGTAACTTTAGGGTTCCAAAACGCCATATTTTCCACATACTGGGAATGTTTGTATCTCTTCTTTACCCCGTCTCTCTGAAACATGCAGATTTTTTACAAAGCTCAACGCTCTAAAAAAGCGAGGTGTGCTATGATTGGCCAGTTAACCAGTGCGTAGTGATTGGTCGAATACTGCAAGTGTGTGACGGAAATGTAACGCTTCTTACCATATTTGGAACATCGGGTTTTGATCTGATATTATTTTTTTTGCAATTGAGGTGTCTAAAACATGCATGGGCAACTTATGACAAACCAAAGACACAGAAAGACACACATTCGCGCCATATGACCCCTTTAAGCCTTTATTTGCTAGATACTGAATCTGTATGTCTTTCTTTTTTTATGATTGGGGCTAGAAATTGTTGTCATGCTTCAGCGTATACAGTATTGTTCAATAGTCAGGGAGTGATTCATTTTCATGGGTGTTATAAATGGGCTTTGCGATTAGATCACTTTATTGATTTTGTATATAAAAATAAATTTTCTGTATATATTTGAAGAGTTCGTTTGATAATGTTTCATACATGTTTTAAAATTATGTTTTTTATTGTGCAAAATATCAATCAAACTGCCGTTGGGTAGTTTTGATTGAGTAATAATAACTAAAACAAATAAAGCTAACCAACAAAATAAAAACATAACACAATAAATGACTTTTTCTTATTTTATCTATCATTTATTGTACGTGATTTTGTGATACCTTGCAATGTAGTGTACGTGGACTGAACTGTAACTTGAATATCTAGCTGCAGTGAATTACTTTGCCTTCATAAACATTATTTCATCAGAATATCGAACTTTGAACTGCCACTGGTGGAAAAAGATGCCTTTGGCTACAGTATGGCATACAGTCAGCAGTTACAGCATTTACCAGCAACTGCCAAAGCTAACCTGTCAAACCTTGACCTCTAGCATTTGCCTGTCTAAAACTATATGAAGAGTTTGGTTCCAAACTCTCTTTAAAAAAAATAAAAAATCATGCTTTTTTATTGTGCATTCCGATTAATATTCATCAAACTGCAGGACAAACGTGATAACATAATAAAAAAAAACGTGATTTTTAAACAGAGTTTGGAACCAAACTCTTCATATTATGTCCTCATTGTCCTTAAAAGTAAATTTCAGTAAATTTAAAGTCTGAAGTTTTATTTCCTCACAGACATTGTGCAAACAGACTAGCAGTTCTTTCCAAAGGCACACTCATGACACTGTACAGTCTGATGCACTGATGGCGGTACTGAACCATTGGCCTTTACATGTGAAATCTGTATTCACAGCCAATCCAAACAGATCTGACCTTGAAAGTCTGCACTGTGAATGATGAGATATTCATCTTAAATCATATCTTAAATGATCTTTGACTTTTCATTCATTATCTTTCATCACTGCAAAGCTCCTGGTGTTACTTTTGCAAATATAGCCCTTCTTTTATGTAACTATATCAACTCGTGTTTTTATAAGATATAGCAGAAACAGTAGTGCAACGCATTTATGGTCTGTGGAAATAGATGGCCTTATCTTCAAATCCAGAAATTTTAGGGTCAGTGTCCTCCTGTCTGGCAGAATGTCACGCTGTGAAGAAACAGACCTCGGGGAGGAGCGTGTCTTGGCTCAAATGGGTGCCTTCGATCAAATCTACCTCCATATTCGAGCCAGATCAGGCCACCATGTTGCATAACCGTCCCACACGGCCCCTCTAGACACGCTATATAAAGACAGTCTTTCTCTCTGAAATTTGCACTGCATCCAGGCTCTGGCCATTACACCATCTTATCAGCCCAAAGCCATCAAACGTAACCATGCAGTCTGCCGATGCCAAGCTCAACAGAAGCTCCCTGTTGTTGGCCCTTAGGCGCTACAGCTCAGCCATCCACAACATGGAACAGACAATCCTGCTTCCCAGCCTCCTGAGAGACGTGCTTTATGACGACGACAACGATGACGCTGTGGATTGTGAGGCCGCAGAGAACAGCAAGGATCTGTACGAGTGCTACCTTCAGCTTAAAGCCATCAAGAACATGGTGGAGAGCGGGCTCGTGCCCCACGACGATGCCAAGAGCAAGAGTCACGCAGTCCTGCATAAAAGCCTGGAGCCCCTGCTGGAGGCCGATCCAGAGGCGCTGTTCTACTTCCATCTCAGAGGACTGTTTACAGTCATGGCCACCTTGACAAAGAGGTCTCAGAGCTTGACGAAGAAATATCTTGACATCATCGGGGTCAGCCGTTAAGATTCAGCACATCCGGAGGATAACATCTTAAGGACAGAAGCATGTAGCTGGAAAGCCGTTTACATTTTAGTCGCTTTCTAAATGTGACATGCAATAAAAATATTTTTTCAAATTGAAAATCGTTTTGCTTAAGCACTTTTTTCAATTAAACATTTCAGCTCTGAACTTCAAATGGAAATCCGGTGTTCAAGTGTTGTTCTTTAGATTTTATGAACGTGTCTACTATAGTCCAAAAATTATTATTATTATTATAAAAGCTTTTCTTAAATATATATGGATAGAATTTTATTAACTTGAAAACACAAAACGATTGAAACATTTAATTGTACATTATTTGCACACCATAGTATATTTCATAATGCAAGTAAGATTAATCTGTTTGTTAAACAATGGTAATACATTTAAGATAACTTAACTGTGCTGAATAGTGTGCATATGATGTAATGTCAAAATTGCTAAATGTCGTGTAGTAACATCGAGTTACAAGACTTCAATTTTGAACTATAAACTGTGAGTATATCAGCATACTACACTTTCACAGTAAAACAAGTAATGATGACATTAGACATTAGCAATCATTAGAAATGGATATCAACAGCAAACAAACACTTGTTTGACAATAATCATAACTTAAAGAATGAAGAATACTGATTTGTTTTTTTAATCGTTTAATGAAACATTAAAGACAAAACTCAAACCAATATACGAGTATTTATTACAGCTGTTGTAATGTCTGTTGAACCAGATTTCCAACTATAATCTTCACATTTCTTCTGACAACCACGTCCATTTAACGGATTGGATGAAACGGCTCCACAATTTCTGAAAATGTCTTTTTATCTGGTTTGAAGAAATTAAATCAAAGTTAGACAAATTATTTCAGATTTATGAAACGCTTACGTGAAATTATGAAGGTGCGATGCTTAAAACAACACAAAAGTATTAACACAATAAACATGGACAACACCAATACATTAAATATTAGCAACATGATAAAAAGAAGGTGCAGATGTTTTTACCCTTCTCTGGAAAGTTCTCAGGGTGCAGCCGGATGTACTCATTCATGTCCCGGTCCAGCCTGGCATATGTGTAATTCTCATTTTTTGTTAGATGATATCCAATAAACCATCCAATGGTTACGAACAGAGCTTGACGGTGAACACCTGTTCAAAAAGAAGAAATTTAAAACCCCATGTTCAAGAGACAGTCACTGGCTTACCATCCAACATGTAAGTGTAACACAATGTATGGTGTAAAATTCCTAGACACTATATAGTAGCAACTTTTTTAGACCGTACTTTGGCAACACAGTGGTTATCTTGCATGCACCATGTAAATATATATATATAATTGTACAATGGTGTTTCAAATGCACTATATAAATAACATCCTATAAGAAAGGCATCTATTACGCAGTACGTTTTGCAAATGCATGTGCACTTGGTGCGCAATACTACGCTTTTATCTTCATTGTTACAATTATCAAAGTACTTTAACTGCAATGGTTACTAGTAGAAGTTTAGTGGGTTGTTAGTCTAGTTGAGCTCATACCTGCTTTGAGTGCAGGCCTGCGGTTCAAGCTGTTGTGAAGCATCGCAGTCGCCCATCCGCACAGCCCGAGCCATACAGAGTTTCTGTTCACGAGCCCCGGAGGAGGCAAAACCTTCGCTTCTTCAGGCAGAAGCCCCATAGTCCCAAATAACAAGATTTCCCAAAGTAAGGACAACCCAGACAGTTATCCTTCCATAGGATTATCACCCCGAAGGAAATCAAGGGCAATGTTTGTCCGGAAGTTAAAACGGTCCGGTGGAGAACAAGAGCAGCGTCTGCGAACGTTCCGGTCAGCGTCTCGTCCCGTATATGGACTCGACAGTTAAGAGGAATAGCGATTTAGTTTGAGATAATGCCTCTATTTTATCTCGATATAACAACTTTAAGCAGCACAAAAAGTTTAAAATAATCATTCAGAGAAGGATTGCTGGAAAATATACAAGATTGCAACAACAAACAAAACAAAAAATATTTCACTAGTTTCTCGTGCTAACGTTCCGTAATGACAAATTCTTTCTTTCTTTCTTTCTTTCTTTCTTTCTTGTTTTCTTTCTTTCTTTCTTGTATTCTTTCTTGTATTCTTTCTTGTATTCTTTCTTGTTTTCTTTCTTGTTTTCTTTCTTTCTTTCTTTCTTTCTTTCTTTCTTTCTTACAATTTTATATTCTACAATAGGCCTTCAGCTTTAAAATGATAATGCATCTGTAACATAATACACATGTTTTTATAGTTGCTGCATTAAATATATAGGCCTACGCAGGGCACATCATATACATTTTTGCATTATAACATATTTGCGTTTAAGTAGAACTACAAATCACAGAATTCATATCCATCTTAAGTTTGACCAAGGGTTGTGCTATTATACAGCGCCAGAACTAGATCTTTCTCAATAATACTACATCTTTACCAGCGTAGTCAGATGTTCCTTAAATTATATCTTGTTTCACAAAACATTTAAGAACATTTACCACACTAGTTACGGGTCAATGAAAGCCGAACTACATATCCCAGAATGCATGTATTTCCTCATGTTTTCGGGCTCGTCTTCCACTGGGAAAGCAGCATGATGTCATCGTGAAAACGAAGGAAACTCTGCGATCATTGTGCAACACTGGAGCCGAAAATCTGCCGAGATTGCAGGCGTTGCAAGATTGCCCGTGTCGTTTAGACCGCTTCCCAGAAGAAAAGACCGAATGCATTCGCAGTAACAGAAGCAGCGGGGTAAAACCCCAGTGTTTGGTAAGTGTAAAGATGATTCAATATGACCTTTAATGTCCAGCAGCTTGTGCAGAGCATCCTGCTAGCTTACTAACGGTATATGGCTGCTGGTTTGTACCTATCGCGAAATCAAATGTGTTTACATGCTTTTACGTTTGAGAAGGGGTTTAAAATAGAGAACAAGTGGTTAGGCCACATATGTCGTTTTTTGCGTATAGCAATATTCCTGCTTCCCCTATTGATAATCATTGCGTGCCGTGGTTTTACATTTCATTTACAGTACAGTACAGTACCCAGATGCCCTAAATGCAATACAAATGCAGTTGTTTTTATATAAAAATGTCATATTTCCACAATCCACATTTCAGAAACATGAGTGACAAGTGCGTTTCATTGTTTTCAACATGTTGATTTCAGCACTCAAAGGGGTTGAATGTAGTTAATAAGGCTTTGTGGTGATTCATTGTAATGTAAAATAAAAGTTTGAAGGTCTGGCTGTTGTTGCATGATGTTGCTTGCAATGTAATGTCTTTAAAAGGAGCTTTCATTTCTCTCAACCTTTTGAAGATGAATATATTGTGTCATCACGAAATTAAACATTTAATCGTATGTCGGCAGTTGTTAATCAGCTGTTGAAAGCATGTTTGCCCGTGCATGTGTGTGCATGCATGTGTGTTGACAGGCCTATGGGAGGTCTTTATTCCTTGTGTATTTATTGCGGTCCTCACAGTATCCTACCACAGGCCTTGGCAACAGCAGCCTTTGAGCACATGCATAGCACTTTCTCCTATAGCAACACGGGGAACAAGCGCAGTAAATGTGCCGTGGTAAAACACACAGGCACTGTTGATTCAATAAATTAAAGAACGCTTGGTTAAAAAGGGGCCCTAGAGACATGAGGCGCAGTTGATTCTCGCTGTTCTTTTCAGTAATACGTCATTAGAGTCTCTGAAATGTTTGTTCCGTGAGGGCCGTTTTATCAGTGAAGATGAAATGTTGCTCTCACTTCAAACAGTGTTTTCATGAGAGGGATATTGGTTGGACATTCACGAGCGTGCACACGGGTTCTAAACACCCACACATTCTCTCTCTCTCTCTCTCTCTCTCTCTCTCATTTTCCCTCAGCTGAGCATGAGCATGGAGGATTATGACTATTTATTCAAAATTGTGCTAATAGGAAATGCAGGAGTGGGGAAAACTTGCCTCGTCCGACGCTTCACTCAGGTCTGTGGTACACCAAATATTACTTTTTGGGGAGAAGTTGCAAAAACGACGAATATAGATTGAAAAATCATAAAGATCTTTAAAGTGTCACTTTATTCCAAGTGTTCTAAAGCCACACAATAGTTTTGTGTGTGAAACAAATCACATTTTTACCTCCCTCAAATATTTTGAAGAGTAATAATGTATATTATGCATTGCCAATTTATGTTTGTAAAAAATAGAACGACTAATAATTGAAATTAAACAGGACAGTCATAAAGAATAATGAGTACATTATGGTAACTTATCCTATGGTGTACTTTCACAACCCGAATAGTTAATGTGGCTTAAGAATCTGTCCAGTGTAACGGGCACCATGCATCAGTGGGATAAACTAAAAAGTTATTTTTCTTTATTATTTTCTAGGGCCTGTTCCCTCCTGGACAAGGTGCGACTATAGGAGTGGATTTTATGATAAAAACTGTTGAAATTAAAGGAGTAAAAGTAAAGGTTGGTGTAACAACTGTTCAGTGAATTTCTATCAACTGGTATCATAATATTTGCATATCAATTTGCAATTGGTCTTCGGTGTTACATTTTCCTAAAAACTGAATTGTGATTTATTTGTTTTTGCATTCATTTGTACCATAATTTGTCATAATTTCACCCAAAAATTAACATTCTGTCATCATTTACTCAACCTCTAGTTGTTCCAAACTCTTTGAACACAAGGGAAGATATTTGTAAGAATGTCAGCAACTATACGTTCTGGGGCACCATTGACTACCATTTCATTTACATAAATTTATTCATTTGTAAGACGCTTTTATCCAAAGCGACTTACAAGTAGTTTTTTTACAGTGTCACATTACTGCAGAGCAATCAGGGGTAAGGTGCCTTGCTCAAGGGCCCTTCAGTCATGACCTGCTGGCACTGAGATTAGAACCGGCAACCTTCTGATCACAAGCCCAACTCTCTAACCATTGGAGAGACTACCATAGTAAGAAAAATTATTAAATATACTTTTTTGTTCGTTTTTAAAGAAAATATATTTTGAGGAATTTAGGAAAGCAAAAAGATCTGGTGTACCCTTGACTGCCATTTAATTTTTTTTTACTATGGTAGTCAATCAAACCCCTGAAATGTCATGTTCAACAGAACAAAGACATTTAAATAGGTTTGGAACAACTAGAGAGTGAGCAATTGGTGTGGGTGAACTATCACTTCAAAATACATTTTTGTATTTGGCAGACGCTTTTATCCAAAGCGACTTACAATGCATTCGAGATATACATTTAATGAATTCGTACTAAATGTCAAGTAGACCCACAGCAATAATAGGACATTAGACGGTGTCTGGGCATGCACCTTTTCTGGCATTTTTCCACATTTCAGTCCACTTCCTGGTAATGAGGTGAAATTGAATCTCTGCTTGTATTGGGTTCTGCTGGAACTGCGGGTTTGCTGATCATTTGATCCGTTCACCACCCCAAAGCTGCAGATCTGGGACACAGCTGGGCAGGAGAGGTTTCGCTCAATAACCCAGAGCTACTACCGCAGTGCCAACGCCCTCATCCTCACCTACGACATCACCTGTGAAGATTCCTTCAGGTGCCTTCCCGAGTGGCTGAGGGAGATTGAGCAGTATGCTAACAACCAAGTGGTGACAATCTTAGTTGGTGAGTATTGATAAAAATGTATAGATTTGTATTCATCCTCATTCAGCTAGGTAGACCGAATGGTTTAAGATCAATGGAATATACATTTTGTCCTCTATTGGGGAAGGTCATGTTTCATTATGATGTGGCCAACCTACCAGATGAACTGCAATATACTGTACACTATAAAACGGTCCGTTCTGGTCCTTGATTCTGGTTGGTTGAGCCGTCTTCTAAGCCGTTATAAAATACCTGATTTGTAACTGCTGACTGCATCAGTCTATAGTAAGCATCACTTTTGTTGCATATTTGCTTCTTGATACACAAATGGAATAACCGTTTTATAAAAGCAATAAGCCTTATAGGCCAGTGGTTTTCAAACTTTAAGATGACAGGGATCCCCAAGATGAACCTTTTGTGAGAACCCCCTTCCTTAAACTAGTAGTTTACTTTAGAATTTAAAAGGTGTCCGTGTGTTTATTTCTTCTGTCAAAACAAATTGAGGCTTTTGAGGAAAGCTTTCCATGGTTCTTCTCCATATAATGGACTTCAACGGAGGCTGTTGGTTAAGTTCCAAATTTCAGTTTCATCGCAGGCTTTTAAAGACTTCACATGACACCAGCCGATGAATCAGAGTGTTGTCTATGCAAAACGATTAGTCATTTTCTAAGGAAAATGAAATGTTTATTTTCACTACAAATACACTTGCACTGCCTCCGTGATGCACGTCCATAACTTCCGTTATTACGTAATGAGGTTGGCATTATATTTATTATACTTCTTTTTGTCTGTTACTAATATATGCAGATTATATACTAATACAAATCTGATTAGGGCCATCTGGTTTAAAAAAAAAGGAAAATGACATAGAGTAACTACAAGGTTCTTGTGTGTGTGTGTGTGTGTGTGTGAGAGAGAGAGAGAGAGAGAGAAAGAAAGAGAAAGAGAGCCTCTTTTGCATTAATTTTTCATGGATTAATTTTATTACACATATTCTATGTAAAATATCAAAATTTGACTTAACAAGTTCATTTTTGTGTATGTGTGTATGTGTGTGTGTGTGTGTGTACATGGGTGACTAATTTTCACTCTAGATATTTAACTCTATATTTTCACACCAAACGCCAATTAAGTGATTTGCGTGAGTAAATTACATACAAAGTCAACGCAAAGATGCATAAAGATGTGAACGGGCATCAATTTCGTCTTCCGCAATGGTTTAAATGTTTATCGGATCGCATCACTCACACAAAGATAATGAACTTTTCCTGCGAGTAATGAAGAGCGTGGGTGTGACACTTTTTTCTGCACAGTGGCTGATTTGTAGTTTGTACAATCAAAAGACTTGTCATATTTTCCGTTTATTTCCCAGTAAATTTTTACCGCGATGTAGCCAAGTGTGATCTTTTAGTGACCCTTTAACATATCCGTATCATATCCATATTTTTTTTTTGTCACAAAGTGTCATGACCAAGTGACGAAGCTACAATTTTTGTCAAATTTGAAACCGTAAAATTTCCCAGAGTGTTAAGACTTTGGACATTAGCATTCACATACAGTACAGACACCCGTGAAGCTGCACCCACAACACTCAATTTCTTTGTGTTGTAGAAGGAGGTAAATAAGGAACGAATTCCATCAGCCGTAGTTTAAAATCCCAGTGAAATATTTTTGAAATACTCTTTTGAAATAACTTTATTGTAAATATCTTACCAATGGGTGTAAAATTAATGTGCCCTCCTTATCTGTAATTACAATCTGAAAATGCACTCCCGCTCTCTTGTGACTATCCATCTCAAATGAAGAAGATAAAACGGCTTGGGCTTGATCATCCATTAACTCCTCCCCTTCAGCTGTCAGTCTGCTCCCAGTTTCATTTCAAAAGCAGCTGCTGTTTATAAACATCCAATAAAAATCGCAGTGAAAAAACAAGCCACGCCCACAATTTTTTCTTATTCGAAATTCCGTTTCTTTCGGAAATGCGTCAGTATACGGAAGTAAAAACTATCGCAACTTTCTGTTCACAGGGACTTTAAAATAGTTTTTAGAGCTGTTGAATGAGCAAACAGCTCACTTGTAAACCAAAACGGTCACTTGATGGACCACCTAAAACAAGTATTTGATATTTGAGCCTGTTCTTGTTGTTTGCAGGGAATAAGATCGACTTGGCCGACAAGCGCGAAGTCCATCGGCAGCGAGCGGAGGAGTTTGCGGAGGCTCAGAGTATGTTGTATCTGGAAACCTCTGCCAAAGAGTCGGACAACGTGGAGAAGCTCTTCCTGGACCTGGCTTGCGAACTGATCCGCGAGGCCAAGCAAAACACGTTGGACAACAACGACTCCACCCCCATGCCCGGAGAAGGGAAAAACATCAATTATTTGGGTTGCTGCAGCATGAACTAGTAGACTTGGCCACCCTGTACCCCGCTGAAGAGACAGCAACATGGATTGCATACAAAGTGGTTGTATTGTCCGTGACCACTGTTGGTGGAAGTCTACTACTTTTACCTGTCTTCAAACCGCCGGTATTTTTAACCGTACTCTGTACATTCGAAAAAAGTAAGATCAGATTATGCTGCTTTCATGAAGGGGACCGAAGCATCTAGATGTTTTAAAACAAGAAAAAAGGGGCTATGATACTGCTAGCTGATAGGTCAGACAATGAGATTTTTTAACACTTCTGTTCAATGCAACTGTTGGGATTTTACTTATGACTTGTGAGACCATTTATTTGTTTTATAAGTGATTTTGGAAAAAGATGAAAAAGTATCTCATCCTTTTAAGGGAAAAATTCACCCAAAAATGTAAATTCTGTCATTTGCTCACCAACTTTCACCACCTTGTGGGAGTTCCACCTTCGAGTTGAAGGATGCTTTGAAGAAGGACCATTTTGATCTTTTTCATACAAATAAAGCATACAGTGATCAGGTGTTGTCAAGCTCCAACAGGTCAAAATAAAAACAGTCCATACCGATCAACCCCACGTACAGGAAACCACACTGCATATCATCACTGTCCGTCTGAAACCTCTTGTGTCCAAATTTGCTGGTTTTTATTTTTTAAATGATTAAATACTGTGTTTGCGAAGTTAATACTTTTTATTGATTAGATATTTGCCAAACCCAAGGACAAACACAAAGGGTGACTAATATTAATGATTTATGGCAAAAATAAAAAAATATGGAGACGGATGTGATATTCAGAATTTATGTGTAATCATTGCAGTTTGGCATCGGTGATGTGGATGTTGTAACGCTTCTTGATATTTAAATATGCACATTCGTATAAGAGTGCTAGTGTGAAACAAGTTTATGAAATATAATAATTAAAAACAATTGCTTAATAAAATCTGTCGGGTTTGGAACATTATGAGGATGAGAAATGACAGAAGGTTTTTGGTTGGATTATTTCTTTGAAATGCATTGCCACAATGCTGGTGTGCATGCATTTATTATTCAAGCAAAATGCACTTGCTTGTGAAATCATGAATATACGCATTTCCATTTATTTAAGAAAGAAAGCAGACACCCAGCTACCTGTGACGTTCCAAAATCCAAATTCTCACATCGGTTACTCGCTATCATTTGATTTTAAACCTGAAATGTGGGGTAACCAAACAACATTGAATCCCATTGACTTCCATTGTCACAAGAAATGTCCCAAAACCACTGAGACATTTTTGAATGACATATGGGTGAATAAATCTAATATTTTTTACAATCTTTTTGGGTGAACCATCCCTTTAAATCTTTATTAGACAGAAGTTTTATAAGAATATACACTCTCCTTAAAGCTTGCATGGAAGTTTGTTTGCCAATTCTCAAATTTGTGAAAACCATAGTAAAAACCCAATGTGCCTCTGTCAGAAAACAGCATTCTTGACATTATATTTAAAAAAGATTCTTAAAGGGACAGTTCAATCAAAAATGACAAATCTGTCATCATTCACTCATCCTGACATTTCAAACATGTTTGCCTTTATTCTGCATGTCTTTCGGTGTTCACAATTTAGGCCCCACATGACAACAAAAGTAATTTAGCATCCATTGCATCAAACATTGTGTGATATATTTGAATAAGTGCAGGTTTTATCGTCTGTTTCGTGTGTACTGGCCCTTTAAGAGATGTTTCTTTGTGATTATTTTCAAGACAATTAAGCACATTTTATCTCCAAGTCTCATTATTGTGACTTTTGGATGTTTGCTTTGGAGTTTGTAAATCTTATTCTCAAAGATGATTCTCATTAGACTCTAGAATAATTATTTTAACTAGCTTACATTTGTTAGGCACTACAACAAATCCTACAATTATAAAGAAATGTTTTAGAATTTCAATATTTGAACGAGGGAAGCAATCTCCTACACTGTGCAATAGGCGTTCTTGTTTTTATTGACCTGGTCACAGAGGTTTTCAGCAGCCAACCTGCTGAAACCAAAAAAATAAAAAAACATGTTTTTTTTACACCCTAGCCAATGGCATAATGCACTGTCTAAAAGTCTTATTTCATTCCATGCTAATAGGTTTACTCTGATTTATAACTGTGGGTATTTTGTCCTTTGGAAGTATTAGAACAGATGTATCAAGATGCTTCATAGTTGATTTAGTCCTGCTTTGGTAATAACCGTAGCGATGTGTAAAGCTTTTTGGTACTCGAGAGGCAGAGAGAACAGTGTATGTGGGTATGTATGAATGAGAGAACTACGTATTTGCTAGTTGTTGCACAATTAGTTTTGATGTTTCAATGCATCATATTGAGGAACAGTGGGTTGAGTTTTGTAGTGGTGTGGAACCGTATGATCCCGAGTTCATTTGGTCTCTGTTTTGGAATTGTGTTGTGCATTTTAACGGCTTTTTAACAGTCTGGGGTGTGCTGTGATGTTGTTTGCACCGGTGTCATTACAATGAAACGGTGATTTTACTCTTTTATAGACTTTCAGTATTTTACTTGCTGCTAAATAGCATTTTCCTGCATTTCCTTTTTTGTTTTTGCTTTGAACAGATTTACAAATAGACTTTCACCCATTTCTTGTTGATACATGTAACAATGACCTACTGATATTATTGGGTAAATCCATTCACCACAACCTTGAACAATGTCTGAGGACCAATCTTTTTCAGCTTGTTTTGGTTGTCAATTACTTTGCAGTATAATGCATTTTCTTCATATTTTGTGCTGCTTATATTATGATATTACGTTTTGTATTAACACATTTTTCGAGTAACAACTTTTACCATTTTGTGTAAACTGTTTTCTTTGTTACATGACGTGCCATGCGCAGTATTGTGTTTGTCGGATATATTTGTGTCGCCTTGTTTTACATTTATTTGCAATATTGTGTTACATTATGTACCAGTGACACTTGGATTATTTTTATGTTCAAGGCCCTAATTTCCTATATTCTAGTGTTACTAAGTGCTTATTTTTTCTGTATAGACATTTTATGACAATTCTATTATATGAAGTACAATAAATAGAAAGGGGTAACAAGTCCTTGTGTAAAGTAATGAGAAAATGCCACTGAACCCACCAGATTGTTAAGTAGATCCATTTGTTGTTTTGTGTGATGCATAAGAAGTTTGTGATGCGTTATGTGTAATATCTTGACTGAAGAGCTGAACCCACAACTGCAACTCAACTCAATGCCTAAAATGTTTCATTAAGCGATTCTGTTTGTGTACCTTTTGAGTTCATTTTCAATTATATATATATATATATATATATATATATATATATATATGTATATATAGACTGTAAGTTAATACATTTCATCAAATAAACATGGTTATGACACTAATATGTGGTACTTGTAGGAACAGGAGTATACTGTATATTATGTTGCCTAAATGCTTAAAAATATAAAAAATAAATGTAAAATTTATACAAAATAAGTGAATAACAAAATGTGGAAAATATTAAAAATAGAATAAACAATAGACTTATTTATAAATAAGTATATCATATTTATCTACAAATATATTACATTGAATAATTAGGATGACATTTTTTGATTGTGATACAATTATATGGCTGTGCCATTTTTATTTTATAACGTATTTTTGAGAAGTCTTATGTTGCTTAAACTTACGAAATTTTGTACAATGGAGGTAAAGTTCATATTATATAAAGTTACATTTATAATAATTATAATATTTAATTATACAAGGTTCAGAAGCAACAACATACTAATGTTGGCCTAACTTAACTTCCGGTAGACCTCTGCAAACGATCAATAACTTTTAATTTAATATACAATAAAATAAATGTGTATTATTATTATAAATAAATAAAATACATTGTTATGTTACCAGCCACTAGCCAAACCGAGAGCGGAAGTTAGCTTCGGGCCAGGCGCGTGCGTCCTATGGATGATGAGGATTTTACAAAAGCATCCATTTGACATCGCTGTGGAAACAGAGAAACTCCAACACCCATAAGCCCCCGCGCCGCTCACGTGCTTACGACACGGAAGCACGTTTTGTTGTTAAACTACACTTTACTCAAACACGCAGAAACAAAAGACCGATTTGAGTGAGCACGGTTTAAATCACTGTACACATACGGTGAACCCATGTTTCACGGTAACCGAAGGAGAATCGTCTTGAAAGTAGTTTGAGCGCGAAAACGTCTGTTATACTGTAGCTGTCTAAAAAGTTGCACGTCTCGCGTCATGAAACATCAACAGACGTGAGTCATTTGACAGCTCGCTTCCTTTTTCCGCTTATGCAAACAAGCCACGGGTGTGATGTTTTCACATGGACAGTCCGGTCATTCACTCAGCTCAACCATGAGACTGTCCCGCACTCCTGTTTTCTTCCTCTCCATCTTCTTCACCATCAGCTGTCATGCACTGGCTCTCAAACCACAGCTCTTAGGCAGACACGGGATCAAAATCTCGTCTGATCACCGTCCTCTCTCATACAGCACTTTATACTTTGATCAGCAGGTACGTTTTGCATTATTTCATTGCTTTTCCTAACTGCAGGTCAAGAATTTGTGAAACAAAAATGCTTATTTACTGGACAACTAACCAGCATTGTATGCACATTAAGTGGAAAAGTAGGAGTACATGGAAAAGAAACAAACATTTTCTGTTCACTGGTTGACCAATAAAGTTAAATGTCATTATAAATGTCCTATTAAAGCTGCAAGCCAATGTTATAATACATATGATGAGTTCAGTTCCAAAACGTGTTTTTATTTTATTGTGCATTCCAATGAATATCAATCAAACTGTGGTTGGTTTGTTTTGATTTAAGTCATAATAACTCAAAAAAGTAACACAATGAAACACAATAAAAGCTTGATCAGCGGAGTTAACTCGTTTGGAACCAAACTCTTCGTACATTACCATAATGTTTTTCTTCGTGGAAGATATTACTACTGATTATAACTTTTTCACATCTCTTTTTAATGCATTTCCAGGTTTAGGCGCAGTATCAACCATTATTGTTAATGTAATCAAGTAAGGACAATATAAAACTTGTGATCCATCATACAGTTATCACGGTGTTATTTTGCAGCTCACAGCGGTTTTATCTTTATAGTCTTCCCGTGTCTGCTCATTAACTTACTACTCATCTTCCTGTAAGGATTTCCTTTATTTTATGTGTGGACAATCTGTGCCGTCCTGCGCTGTATTGTGTCTACTGGAAGTTTCCTCTTCCTTTCAGCCCCCAATGGCACAACCAGATTTCTAGGCTTGGTCCTGCCCGCAGAGATGTATCATTTGATGCTGGCGTTCTGCCAGAAGGCATTTCTGTTCCGCCGAAAGTGAAATCGTGAAAGTCCCTTTATGTTTGTTGGAGTGTGATTGTTTCAATTCCTAAAAAATCACACTTGCAGTGCTTTTTCAAGTGATTTGCGTTTTGCTTTGGTGAAATTATTGAAAGGAAATGCTGTCTGTGCTACGGTGCCTTCAGTTGTTTAATAATTTACATCTCAGAAATATTTAATCTTGTGCTCAGCCTGATGAAACGGCCTGGAAATGAATGTTTCACATGATGTCCGTGTCAAAGGCAGATACAGGAAAAGCCCTGCATCTCACTTTAGACAAAAACAAGCCTGTTAGGACTCACTGTGAGTCGAATTACTGCTTGACCTGTACAGAGTGAAGTGAAGGCCATTGTTTCATCCTCTCAGCCCTCAGGATGATAAGGCCATTTCCTGACTTCTTGCTCTTTATTGTCTTGGGTTTGCTCTTGTCAGCAGTTTGTGTGCCTTACAGCAGCCTTTAGTTGTATAGTAAAGCAGACAGGGTTGTTAAAAACTAATGCAAAAAATATGAGAACAAAATAAACAGGAGGTGAAATGTTGTCTTGGTTTTTATTCAATCTGTGGTTGATTTAGCTTGAACCATAGGATACATACTCTAGCTTTTTTACGTTGCATGAGATTTGGTTGGCATTATAATAGGTGGGTGGGTTTGTTTTGGGTTTAACTTAAAGGGATAGTTCACGGAAAAATGAAAAACAACAAAAAAGTTGTTTCAAACCTGTGTCAATTCAGTGGTTCTGCTGAACACAGAGAAAGATATTTGGAAGAATGTTTGTAACCAAAAAGTTCGGTGGCACCATAGACTTCCATAGTAGGGAAAAAATACTATGCTATGGTGCCCCGGAAATGTTAAGTTTCCCACATTCTTCAACATATCTTGTTTTGTGTAATAGAACAAATAATTTTATACAGTTTTGGAACAAGTTGAGGTAATAATGACAGAATTTTCATTTTTGGGTGAACGGTTCCTTTAAACCAGCATGGTTGTGCATCATATGGTAGCTTTTGGAGGAAATTATTATACATTTATCTTTTCTTTAACGATATTTTGAAGATCGTTGATAACCAAACAACATTTGCCCCATTCCTCAAAATATCTTCTTTTGTGTTCTACAGAAGAAAGAGCCATATACAGATTTTCATGACATGATGAGGAATAAATAAAGATGGACGTTTTGTTTTTGTGGCATTTTTATATTTCCTTTTAATATAAAATGGGGAACGTGTCATGATTCTCGTGGTGAGACACGGAGAGAGGACCCAGGTGCAGACAGCGGGTAAGGGGTTAACAGAATTTAATAAATAATAAACCAAAGACCCACCTGGGGGTAACATAACAAAACATGACAATATAATGACAGGACTAAAACTAACTACACTTAAATAAACTCTTGACATTAACTACAAATAACTAAACTGACAAGACATAAAGTCACCAACCAAATCACAATGAACCAGCACAAGACAGAAGACACAGGGGCATTAAATAAGGGACCAAATCAAGCGGGGAACAGGTGAAGGGCATTAATCAATACCGAGGGTAAGAGAGGATGGGAACAAAGACAAGACTGGAGAGATAGTATGGAAGGCCATAAGAACAATAATTGTCTCTCTCCACATTTAACATGAGGTTCTGTCATGATCCTGCCACTAAACCAAGAGAAACATGACATGAAGCTGCAGAATCATGACAGAACACATGACAAATTGTACCAGTTTTAGTTAAAATCAATATCTGACTCTTGCTTGAATATGTGCTATGGTTTTATTGTTCTCTTGGTTGGTAGACAGTATGATCAAATAGGTTACAAAAGAGTCATGTGACACCCTTCATTCTCCATTTCCTATATGTTGGTTCTCTAAGCAAAACATTTTGTAATTGGGAAAGTAAAATTACTAATCTATAGAAGCCTCAATCGAAAATGTAATGTGATAGTGGTTTTATTAGTGGTTATGAGAATTGTATTCTATTTAATGGATACTATAATGTTGTGGTATGTGATGGATTCTATTGCAGGGTGTTATCTGGCAGATTATTCATATTGGAATAATGCCCAAAACACACTGTAGTTTCTATTGGCCTTCTGTTGTTTTCAGCAGGGATGTGTGTGCCAGAGAATTTAAAACAACCAGAAGGTGGCGTTGCACAATTTTGCACTACTGAATCACTATGGTGTAATGGTCCAAGTACACTGAACTGAAGCTAAAATCCTTGTATTTGTTTGGAATTTGGACTATTATGGTCATTTTAAAGCTTATAATATTTTTTACTATATTCTTTATAATGTAATTATTCACAAAAATGAGTATACAAAATACATATACTTTCTCACAGTTTATTTAATAATGTGTGAAGTTATATTATATTTTTATAATAGTAATAGTGCAAAATAAAACTGTATTATACTCCAGTATAAAATGTTCAGTTAAAAAGTACTGTAAGCTGCATTTTGTTATAGTTAGAGTAAAATTTTCATTCACCAAGAATAGTTACACAAGCTATTGTTTAAATTAAATAAAAAAACACAAAAAGCATAAATCGCCTTAAAATAACAATGAACTCAAGCCTCTAAACATAACAGTCCACACAAAATAACTCACTAAAGCATGTGAATATATCTGACACTCGTTTGACCCGCAGCCAGCATCTAACTGCTGTTGAATGAATGTAGCTGTGAGCACTCGGAGTCCTTTTGCTGTCACTGGCTCATAAAATTTCTGCCTCTTTTGTGGCCAGCGCGAGGAGAAAGAGGGTATTTACAACAAAACAAAACACTGGAGAGAACATTCTTTATTAAGTGATGGGTGGGATTCAAGAGGAAAAACAGCATCGCAGCTCTGGGAAGAAAATTTAACAGTCTTTTTTACTCCTTCCCTCAAACTTTGAGAGTTTATGGAAATGGAGAGGACAGTGGACAAACCGTGGACTGAATGAATGGATATCACAGTTCGGCTGAAACCAGAACTAATGTGGCATCCCTGACGCTGGCACTAGATTTTAATACAAATTGAGCCTAATTATCCCTCCATCCTTCGCTGAGGTTTACACCTAACAATACGTGGTGGCTCAGGGCCAGAAGATTCCCGAGAACACCCAGGAATGAAGACAGTGAAGCGTTATTACTGTACTGAGCCTGAGAGGCCGTGTCCTCTTTTATGTCAGACCACTTCCGGCCATCTTGGATATCCCTTGGCCTAAGCCCTGAACTGTTTTTTAAACTGTCACACATTGCATGTAGACTTATTATTGAATATAACATTTGTTTTTTATTTAATTACAGATCGACCATTTTGGGTTTTTAGAGAATGGCACATTCAAGCAGAGGTACCTTCTCAACGATCAGCATTGGCACAAAGCAGGAGGTCCAGTCCTGTTTTACACCGGCAATGAGGGAGACATCGCCTGGTTCTGTAACAACACTGTAAATATACCATTCCCCGCTATAAATGGCACTTGTACATGAAAAAAGAGTGAAGTAGAGATGCATTCATATAAATATGGATCCAGTATCTAGAAAGTTAAATTTCAACTGAAAAGTTACCATCCAGAATAAATCCAATTTTATAAATCCATTAATACAATGCACTCAAGCTGAATATCTCTATCTCTGATTATTTTTCAAGGGTTTTATGTGGGATGCAGCCGAGGAGCTGGGAGCCATGTTGGTGTTTGCCGAACATCGCTACTATGGAGAGTCCATGCCATTCGGACAGGAGTCATACAGTGTAAGCCCCGTCCTAACAAAGAGCAAAAGTGTGTCGTAGATAACAAAAGAACTTACCTTCTTTATATGATTGTTGCTTCTCTCCTTCAGAATGCAAAGTATCTGAACTACCTGACCTCAGAACAGGCTTTAGCAGACTTTGCAGTTTTAATCAAAGCTCTGAAAGGAAACATTCCTGGAGCGCAGAAAAGTCCAGTCATCGCCATCGGCGGCTCTTATGGAGGGATGCTGGCCGCCTGGTTGAGGATGAAGTATCCCAGTGCTGTCATAGGGTGAGGATGTATATGTGTGCATCAAAAGAATAGTTCACCCAAAATTTTTTATTTTTTATCTCATTCATGCCATTCCAGATCTATGACTTTTTTCAGCGGAGCAGAAATAGCTAAATATAATAAATTTACTGTCACTTTATGACTCTTAATAAAAAGTGAATAAATCCATCATTAAAACATACACTGCCCTTCAAAACTTTAGCATGTTTCTCATAATATAAAAAAATTAGCGCTGTTACGGTATCAGATTTTAACCACACGGTTATCATGGTCCAATGCATTTGCAATGACGATATTATCACAGTGAACTGTGAAATGTTTTTTTCCCAATGCTATGAATCAAACTCCTTCATTTTTATTATTTTGTGTATGTTCTTTTTTTTGTCAATGAATCACACTGAAAATATGAGTGTAGGGAGGCAGAGAGAGACTTTGTAACCATTGTGACTCTTAAAGCAAAGTTTTAAATGGCCGGTGGATTATTTAAGATTCAATCATATATGTGGAATTAAGACAATATCGATAATTATGTTTTTAATATCACGATTATTGCCTTTACTGGTTTATTGTGAACCCCCTCTTTAAAAGGAGTCTGGCTGACAAAAATATAATTGTGCCAACATATTTCATTCATTACACTAAAATGAAAACGTGTATAAATGTTTTTTAAATGAATGACTGAATTATGAAGAAAGCGCAGTGGGACCTTCTTTAATACTCTTTACAAGGCATCCCAGAGTGAGACCTGAAGACTCTGCTTGATAAAGGCCAAAAGAATAAGAATTATGCAAATTCTAGGCAAAGGGTGACTGAAGCATCTACAAAATAACATGCATTTCTCAAGTTGAAATATTCTTGAAGATACATTTGTGTTATTTTATAGTTTTGATGAGTTTACAATAATTCTAAAATGTTTAAAAACAAATACGCATTCCTAAGCTTATAAATGGTAGTGCATTAAAATGGGAACGCATGAGGAGGAGAACATTTAAATGTTGTTTTGTAGATGGTTTATTTGATTGGTTGAAGTTTGCAGTAGAAAGTAGAAAGACACAACATAGTGTAGTTGCTTTATATATAAATGTGACATGAACAGTATGTTAAAGATACATAAGCATCAATTATAGTAGTATCAAATCTAAATTAGCGCTGACATTCGATTACATTTTAGACAGTCAATTATATTTCTAATTACCTGCTATATGGATAGATTATTCAGATTATGAATCAGTCATGTGCAGTCCACAGCAATCCATTTTGACATTTAGTGGACATTTTCAACAACAATTTCTCAATTGTTAGTCTATGTACTGTATACACACATGCTCACATCTTTGACCGTTGCCTTTTTTCTCTGTGGTCTTTCAGTGCTCTTGCTTCATCTGCACCCATCTGGCAGTTCATCGTGCCCTGTGGAGATTTTTACCAAGTGGTCACTCGTGACTTCACCAGCGGTGGTGTTAACTGTAGCAGTAACATCAGGAGGTCTTGGAAAGCTGTTGACGGCATCTCGGCAACAGGTTAGTGAATGTGATATATGTGACGCTTGTCCCCAGATTCCTGAATTACTTGTATTGTGCCGCATCTTGCGCTGCTGCTTTAAATTGTCTCACCATGAGCTTCGTGTACCATTTAGTTCATCTTTCTCTAGTTGTTTTTACAAAAATTGTGTTTTAACACAAACTAAATTTTGTTGTTACAGAATCATTGATTTGTTGTGTCATGTAGGTGATGGACTACAGTGGCTGTCTCAGGAGTTTGGACTGTGTTCTCCTTTAAAGAGTCTAGAGGACGTATACGGATTCAAGGCGTGGCTTCAGGAAACATGGGTGAATTTAGCCATGGTGAACTATCCGTATGAAGCCAACTTCCTCCAGCCACTCCCACGCTGGCCAGTCAAGGTACAACATACTTAAACAAGGATATACAATACCTTGCAAAAACTACTAAACCATGGTACAGTGATGGCACATGACCAAAATACCATTGTACGGGTACTGCATTATTACCATACTCATACAGTATACCATGGTATTTACATTGTACTCCAATGTATTTCAAAAATGTGTTCTTGAAATACAACAAAGATGTTCGTCTAGATGTTTGTCTAATGCACAAAAGGAACTATTGTGCTCCAAAAGGTTTAGTTTTATGTCACCCTGACTATTAAACTGGAGATTTTAGCGGCATCTCGTGGTCAGGGTGGCAAATTGCAACCAATGGCTCACTCCACCCCTTGCTTTTGAAGCACTACGGCAACTGACACAGGACAAACATGTCGGCAGGTTTTCGCTTCTTTGCTGAAGGTGATAACTTACTTAGAAAACACACTCTGTGGAGCATTTTGTCCATTTAGGGCTACTGTAGAAACAACATGGTGAATTCCATGTAAGCGGACCCACCGTGTATGTAGATAGAAACAGCTCATTTAAAATCTTTATACAGCTCTGAAGACACAGAAATGTATATTATATTACATACAAATTCATTTCTAATTCAAAATATGATACCTCTGTAAAAACTAAATAGAAAAATGATTCCAACCCACCTGGCACGTTTCCATCTCTGCCCAGTAGAAACTTTTCTACTGTTCCGAAGTGTGATTCAAATTTGAAGTTCAACAGGTTTTTGAACTGTATACAGTCATTCAAAACCAGTTATTAAAACTTCTAAAATATGTTTTTATGTTTGTGCTTTTGGAAATGGACCTTTTCTTTAGCTTTTTGTTTGCATTTTAGGCTCATTATGATCACAGATGTCTTTCCGCTAATGCAATAGTTGTCAGCGTAATTGCTATTTCTTGGATCATTTTTTTATTTGTTTATATCGTTTCATACTTTCACCAACGTTTATGTAGGAATCACTTGATCAGTGGTGGGAATTCCGAAAACTTTGATTCTAGTCATTTGATATTTGATAATAACTTGATGACATTTTCTTATGTCTTGTCGGACATTCTTCATCGCTAAGCGGCAGGTGACCAAGTAATTAGTGTAGCTTACAGCCTCCACTGCTGGTGTAAGTAAGCACTACATGGTTGCTTTGGTACCCAGGAAATGTTGATTGGGCTTTTATCATGTGTTTTCTAGTTGTTTTGGACGTGCTGTAAAACGGGGACGTCTTTGTTGTAAATGGAACAACAATCTTTTCCTTAAGCTTTAGTTGACGTTATCATTTTATCTTCAAAGTTGTCTCGTTTTTCCATGCCTGGTATATCATCTTCTGCACTTGCTCTGTCGACAATTTATGTCTTATTTGTGAATATGCAGACTGTGTAGACAATGCAAAAGTTCAGTTGGTTTACTCTTGAGTGGCTTTCTTCCCCCTCACATCTGATAATATATGCTACCCCTATGGGTGGCTAAAGCAGTTAAGGCAGCGGGTGCAAAGAGGAGGCTTTTTAATGACAAAGCTAATGTGATTATGTGAGTGACTGGGAGAAGGGGGTATTGAAAGCTTAGGAGTGGGAAATCTGTTGCCGGAGATGAATGTGTAAGCCTAATCCCATCTGAAAAGTAGAGGTGCTTTGGACAGCCAGTGGGGATTTTGTCATAGTACACATTCTGCTCGGACATGCGTGTAGCTCATCTCATGCACGGAAAACCTGCTCAGACGAAAACACAATCGCACACAAAATCAAATGCATCTCATGGATTTCTCTCACACCTTCTGTCTGAGGTCACATTTGAATAAATCCAGATTTATCACGTTGTTTGTATTTTTAAATGTATAAAAAATCGCTTATGTGCACTGAAACGTCACAGTCTCAGATGTGTCTATTTTTTCAGACAGCTAGCAGTTTAATCAACAAACTGTTCCGTGAGAGTAGTTGACTTGAAGATAAGAGTTGGGTATGGATTGCAGAAGATGCAAAATTTGGATGTAATACTGTGTGAATTTGTCAGCGCAAGGCCTAATGGCTAAATGGGCTGTGCATCGACATATTGAGCGATAGTGTTTTAAGCGACCCAAGTTTGAGTCACGGATCATATTCCTTTCCCAACTCTTTCACCCATATGATTTCCTGTCATTTTTAACAGTCATATCCAATAAAAATCTTTAAATGCCTAACAATGACTTTGTGAAAATGGAAATTTGGAAATGTATGTTCATTGTACTATACTCTGATAGCACACATACATCTATCTGCATTTACATCTGCAATACGTCTCTGAGATGTCTCCTGTCAGATGGCATATAGACACCTAGAAGATCTCTGTAAGATGTCTATTATGTAAAACTGACTTTTACAGCCGCACTAGCGCTATATGTTGCCGCACAAAGCACCAGGCTATTGTGGCTGACGTTTTCCAGATCTTTAGTAGACATCTTGCAGATGTGCTATCTGGGTAGTTTTTATTATACTTTCATATGTTAACAGACTTTGTTTTTATTACTGAAGTTAAAAGAGCCTATTAAGGGTAAGTGTATTATGTAATTGGCTGTGAGGAATATATGCATATTTTCCATTCATTTTTTGAAATATAGTCATTATCCATGTTTCCCATGGCAAACTATGTTTTGTTGTCCACAACAGGGTTTTTTGAGCCAAAATTTCAAGGCTCTGTTAGCTGCGGTTGAAACCATGATACAACAGCACAACCTGACTAAGTCGTTTTGTCGTTTCACGTCAGCTGATTTTGCACATATCTACATAGCTTGATATGTTTTCAAGGCTTCTTTGTCTTTCGAATGTTTTTCTCTTTTGTTCCAGCTTGTCGGTGATAAATCTTGCCCTAGTGGAATTCCTTTCCACTCAATTTCACATGCAAATCAGATGATGCCACACATAAAGCACAGCAAGATCTTTTCACAGCACAATCTTTATGTACATTCTCTAATGTGAACTGGAACATATGGGGCGCTCTTGTAGACAAATAAATCAATGTAATTTGTGACTTTCTTGTGCATTAAAACTCTTTGAACACAAAGCAGCTGTAATCTATAGGACTTTAGCACGTATTCCTTTCTTCTCGGATTGTTACTTTGCTCTTAAGTGTTGTTGTACTGAAAGTTTCTTTTTGGGGTTGTGATTCTCAGGAGGTCTGCGGACATCTTCGGTTTGATACTGGCGTATCAGACAAAAAGCTGCTGCACGGTATCTCTCAGGCCGTAAGAGTTTACTACAATTACTCAGGAGATGCGCTTTGTCTCAACACCTCTCAGACTGCCACTGGGAATCTGGGCATCCTGGGGTGGTTCTACCAGGTAGATATTCACACATTGATTTTAAAAATAATGTTGACAGTGTACTAAATACCAGTACATCAGTACTTTTAAACTATAAAGTTCAGATTTGTTGTAAATGGGCAACAGTTGTGAAGTGAAGGAGTTCAAGGTTCTCTGCCGAATTAACATTGTGTTGAATGATGGTTAGTTGACAACTCAAGTGTTTTTCTTGTATTGTGCAGTCCTGCACAGAGATGGTGATGCCGATGTGTACAGATGGTATAAATGACATGTTCGAGCCACAGCCGTGGAACTTTCAGGCCTTCTCCGATGAGTGTTACGCCCAGTTTGGAGTGCGTCCGCGAAAAGACTGGGCCGAAATTGTATATGGTGGAAGGAACATAAGTGCTCACAGCAACATCATCTTCAGGTAGAATGTTACATGATGAGAACTTGCATCTATTTATTATTAAGGCGCTTTAACGGTAGAACAGCTTTCCTGTAGCTCAGTGGGAAGAGCATTGCGTTAACAATGCAAGGTTGTGGGTCGATCCTGGGGGATTGCAGATACTTATGTATAAATGTATAGGATAATGCTATGCAAGTCCCTCTGGAGAAAAGCGTCTGCCAAATGCGTAAATGTAAATGTTTTTCACAGCCATGCCATAGAGGATGCATTTTTTGGACACTATTGTTGCGGTACCATAAAAATATCTTACAAAATTATATCGGGTAAAGTGTAACGATTCCAAGTGCTGTGCCATCTTCGCAATTGAGATATATTTAATGAACCAAATTACTTTAGTTAATTCTACAAAATATTGTAGTGTAGAGTACAATATAGTAATCGGATGAATTGTAGCAAATACTGTTTACTTAAATATTTACTATGGTAAGACTCTAAAAACACTAGTGTCTAGCAATTTGAGTAAGTTTACTGTAGTAAATACTTAAGTACACTGGAACATTTTTCATGTGGGAACTAATTCAAATTGGCGACAAATTTCATTCATACACAATGTTTATAAAGGGAAATGTTAGGCTTCTTTTAATTGTAAACTATAACGTTCAGTAGGTGGTGGCAATGTTTACATTTACATTTAGTCATTTAGCAGACGCTTTTATCCAAAGCGACTTACAGATGAGGAAACATTGGAAGCAATTATAACAACATAGGCAACAAAATACATAAGTGCATCAAACTAGTCCATTAAAGCCTAGCACAGTATACAAAGCTAAGAATAGTGTAGCGTAAGGTTTTTTTTTTTTTTTTTTCGTACTGAGTCAGTGAATCATTCAACACGACTTGTTTATTCATGAACGAAGAAAGTGTCTTTATGAATGACTCACTGAATCATTATCTCGTCCAAGTCGTTCAAAACACGGTTTCATTTAGGAGAGAAACACAGCAAAAAGGCAGATGCACGCTTTCAGATGAACATCAGTGCGCATATTCAACATTACTTAAGGTACTACTTTTAAAAATAAAGAGCAGCATCGCGGGTAATTCGGAGCTTTAGAATCGCAATACTACCGCAGCATCGGTGCATCGTGCGTCCCTAGTGTGCAGATGCTATATTTGCTGAAATTTTACTGAGTGTTTTATTTTTCAGCAATGGAGATCTTGACCCATGGATGAGTGGTGGAGTAACCAAGAGTATCTCGGATTCTCTGGTTGCCATTATGATTGATGAAGGAGCTCATCACCTCGACCTGCGCTACAACAACGAATACGATCCTGAGTCAGTCATCAAAACACGAGCGCTGGAAGTGCAGTACTTTAGAAAGTGGATCAAACAGGCAGGAAGTACACTGTGACCATTTGGTTATTTTTATAACTCACTTGAGGAAAATTGGAAAGACTAGGAAACACCAAAAATCTCAGTCGCATTGACTGTGTGTGTTGAGGTCAGCACAGCAGGTGCTGGATGCTTTGTGCCAAAGTTAGTCATCACTCCATTGGTACTCAAACCAAAATCAAGAATGTCAAGGATGTCAGGGGGGTAGCGTTGTTTTATTTCTGTTATTTTGGGAATTTGTTTTCAAGGGGTTCTCTAAAGTTATTTTTTTTGTGCATGAAGTGTGTAAATGAAGGATGGGCGTTTGCAATTTTACACATTGAAGGTTTGTTTTACCTGTTTGGATCTACAGTAAGTTTTTTTGTTTGTTAATTTGAGCAAAGAAAGGATTCAGAAAATACCAAAAGCAACAACACTCAGGGAAATCATTTTGCGTGAGTGGTAATGAAACAATTTTCTATCAGCCATGTTTTTCAAGATAATGTACCTATACAACAAATACATGCTGTGAGCCTGGCCTGAAAAGTATTATTGCGGTCAACGACAAACCATATGTTGTGGACATCTCAGATTCACTCAAACAAATTTTTGAAAAAAAAACCATGAAGTATCCAAACATGTTCTTCATATTGTCTTTTCTTTTGATTGTATAGATAAAACTTAAATCACAGAAATTAGCTGGACTTAATAAGTGATCTTAGGTTTTTTCTCTTCATGATTTAATTCTCTCTTAAAAAATGACGTGTGTGCCCAAACATGAAACATTATCAAGCAATCCATTACACAATAAACACAAATGAATGAAATGAACCTCTATCATTTCTTAGTCTGTTTCTCCTTATCTCTACTCCAGTGTGATTAATGAAAACCCACAGACAGACACAGAGCAATAAAGAAGCTAGCAGGAGGTATGCGGTGTAAAACACTGACATTGTGCCCGGTGTAGACAGAGCTGCAGGACTTCTCCAGAACCGCATTCACTCGCTGGCAGCTCCTGCTTCTCTAAATTGCAGTATCTAGACATTATCTGGTCTGTGGAGAACTGCCTCCTGCTAATATTATTATTAATATCACAGCCAGAGAGCAGAGAGGGATGGTTTGTGGGTTTGGGGAAGGTCGTATGAACGGATGGGTGCGTGTTTAGTGAAGGATGATGACTTCTATTCTTTGTTTACATTTACATTTAGTCATTTAGAAGGCGCTTTTATCCAAAGTGACTTACAAAGAGTTCGGGTAATTTGTTGATGTCTATAAGGGGCGATCACAATATACCATATCGACAATAGCGGTGATCCTTAAAACCGCGATTACTTATATCATGCTTATTCTACACACACAGTATGAAAATATCGGAAATAATCCAGCACGTTTTTAGCTGTAAGAGCCACAATGGTGACAAACTTTCTCTTTACTCATTACACTCGAATATTAAGTGTTATTTGTTGGCCTAAAAAGAATACACAAAATACACAATATTAAAAATTAAGTTGACTGTTGGAGTATTATTTGTTCGATATTGTGAAAATATTAGTACCAAAAAATCTTTAGGTCACAATAATCATGAAGTGAATAATGTGATATCCTGACAGCCCATTATATTTTTAATCCATCATTCTTGGTCTTGCCCTCTAAGATCAGTTAATACTTGTGCTGTCATGCTATCAAAAAGTTCCCCAGACAATTATCGTAGGCCAGATATTTCACGATAATGATATTATCATGATATTTGTTGGTTTTATAAAGAACGTTATTGGTCAAATTCATCTTTCATTTCATTTTCTTGGCCAATAACGCACACTCAACATATACAGGACCCATTGTGGCTTAGTGCTAAATTCTATACGTTTACTGAATTATTAACAATGTTAACACAGTTAATGGAGAATGACATCACATGAACATTTTTGTAATTGATATTTTGCTGCTATATCCTCTAATATCATTAAATAGCGCAAAGCCGCCAAAAGCGCTTCGTTTTCCTAGACTAGCAGACACATGCTTATTTTAACAACAGTAGTGTAGACGCGCAGAGCATCTAAACGGTCACAAAACAGTATACAAAATGCACTAAATTTTAAGTATTTGTATCTGTCAGTCTGTTTACTGTTTGCTATATGTCTCCAACCTTTCAACCAGATCTGTGATATTGCATTTACCATAACGTCTTTATTTACATTTAGCATTAGTATTATTGATCATCATGTGAACATTTGTGAAAACCAAGACTAACATCTCGAATTAATTATTAGATAACAATCATCAAAGATTCATTTCAACCAATAATTTCACTTAGATTTTAATCTTTAAAATGGCCTTATTCAGTCAATATGGAAGATATCGTTGTTATATTTTTCATAGATTGCATAGAAAACAGTAAAAAGACTTCTGCTGGGTTTACACAAGCAGGGTCACATTTTGTTATGAACAACATTCTAACTGTGAAATGATTTAAAGATAGATGTAGTTCTGGTATGAAAGGCTCATTTAGTAAGTTCATTTCTTTTCTGTTTATGATGAGAGCATGTTAAGTGTTATATACATTTTTTTTGTTTGTATATTGTCAGTCGTTTTTTTTATTTGAAAATATAAAGTATCAGACTTCTTTTTCGAGGGTATGAAGAGCCACAGAGCCTACAATACATACATAAATACATACCGTGGATTTAAAAATATAAAACAAATGGCCTGATAAAAGATCACATCTTTTATTTATATATAATTGACCAAATATTTATTAAGAAAAAAAATTGTCCGGACCCCCATTTGGAAGAAAATATAAAGATCGGGGACCTCTGGGAACTTTAATTGAATACCCCTGTTCTAATTGGTTGAATTTAACAGGATTTCCGGAAGACGTGTGTGTCGCGTTAAGAATTCATCACGATCGTCTAAACGCTTAATTCTTAAGAGTGTGTGAAGATCACGGCATAAACTCATTAACGTTTACTTTTGACATGTTTGACACATCGTGTGAACCTTATTTCTGAAAGTATACTGTCATGATGGATCAACACCTTTAGAGTGTGGTTGGCCACCACAATTATTACGTTTTCAGTTTTTTTGGGGGGTATAGAGATTTCTAGGTAAGTTTAATAACTCCTTGAGTATTACTGTCCATAATGGCAATGCACCAACGGAGAGTACACTTACAACTGGATCCTATTTTTGCAAAACATTGCCTGAACTTTCTAGTCAGCAAACAAATTGAATTGGTCATCAAAGGGTAAACGGCATGATGAGGATAAATTTGACCAAATATCGTACTCATTCAGAATATGAACTTCTTAATGTGTTTTAGCATACAAATGTAGAAAAACACGAGAGATAATCGTTGGGGGGTTTCAACACTATTTCACTTTTCTCAGGACCATTAATTGAATGTCCTTTCTTCTTGTCTGACACTTTCATCAATCAAATACGTTACTAGTATTTTGCTGACAGAGAGAGCTGGGTGTCTAGATGTGTCACTGCTTACACTGAGACCACACACTAATGGGACAAGACGTCTATGTGTGTTCATGGAAAGAGTGTCTGGGGGGATCAGGGAGTCAGAGTGAACTGGGTAAAAGCGAGTGGGTGCTGAGTTTGTAAATTCCCCGGGTAGAAGGGCGGGTGCGCGGTGTGTACCGATAACCAAACAATACACGCTTTCAATGGTCCGTTTGCTTAAGCAGCTTTCCACGGACGTGAATCGAAAGCGGAAAGATGAATGTTGTTCCTTCGGCCGCCTCATTGCCCCCCCCAGTGAATTTGTTCAACTTAGTTTGACCTTGTTGATTTCATTCGCCTCTATAACAAAAATTCCAAGGAACTTTGTATATGTGGACCAGATTTGCAGTGATGTTCTACGTACAGTTGACCCTCTTACAAATAATCGTGTCCAAGATGATAAAGAGAAAAAAACATTTAGTGTAACATGCATGTGTATGTCGGTTGCATGTTGATTTTGGTTTCATGTGGTTCTTAAAAAGTTAATGGATTTGATGACTTAAGATATCAGGTGGTGCAATCATCATAAAATGTGTATTTAACACAGTTCCAAAAAGCTTTTAAGAATTTTTATGCAAAACATTATTGACAAAACATTATTATTAGTTAAACAGGGCTTTCTTCTATAATATGTGATATGATTCCCTTGTCACACCACTTCAAAAATACTTCATTTATTTGATTAAGTATGCTTAAGTAAAGTTAAAGTGTATTTTAAGTATGCTTCACGTAGTAAGTATACTAATATCAACATACTAGTAGTTCACTTGTAACTATACTTTAATGCTACAGTACTTTAAAGTAAATTGGCCCACTTTTTATTTAACACACGTTCTAACACAACTAGTTCTAGCGGTTTTTTTAATCAAGTGAACTTCTAGTTTGCTAGTTTAATATTTGTAGCACTTGTTTTAGTTTATTAAGTTACTACTACAAAGTTTATTGACTTTAACATGAAACATTACAAAGTTAATTTGACCTTAAAAATCATACTTGCTTTATTATTTGTTTTGGATTGTTTTATTTTATTTATATTGTATTGATGTATATATTTTTTTAAATATACATAA
The DNA here is from genome assembly GCF_947034865.1 of Barbatula barbatula. Taxonomy (NCBI): domain Eukaryota; kingdom Metazoa; phylum Chordata; class Actinopteri; order Cypriniformes; family Nemacheilidae; genus Barbatula; species Barbatula barbatula. Next base: position 4,917,431 of record NC_136782.1, on the reverse strand, counting down.
GAATGCTTAATATTTTTGTAAGTATTACTATTACTAATATATTGTACTTTAGATTTGAAGTATATCTCGATCAAAAGATTGAGTACAAGTATAGACCAAATATACTTAAACGTATACTTAGTTCTTTTAATACAGGGTGTCTGAGGGGTCTTAAGAAGTATTAAAAGTCGATAAATACATTAATAGAAAATAAGACCCTTAAAAAGTCTTAAATGCCTCTTCCCAAGGTGTTTTATTTTGTATGCGTGTCTGTCTGCGTATTTGTATGTGTGTCTGTTGGTGCGTGGAATGTTTTGTGTTTGGGTGTGTCTGTGTCTGTCTTCTGTGTTTTCACCTTTTTTTGTTTTGACTTCCATAACCTTACATGTTTTGCTAATAGTCAATATGTTTTCTTGTACAGCTGCTCTGTAACAATGAAAATTCAAACCTGAAGTGGCGATGAGGTCTTAAAATGAATGGAAAGAGTCTTAAAAAAGGTCCTAAAAAGTATCAATTTAGCTCCATGATCTTCATATATACCCTGTAATAGTACACTGAATAAACTAGAAAATAGAAAATAACTAAACCCTTTTACCAAGTGAAGCCGACTATACAAAGTAGTTTAATAAAAACAAACTACAATGGAGTGTGACGTCATTCGCTCCTTTACTTTTAACCTCATGAATTGGATCCAGCCAAAATTGTCTGGGCCGTTCCTGCAAGCTCAAGTGTTTAGAGATCTCCTCTGCCTCTTTTCTTTAATGTCATGCAATTCTTTTCTCTGTTTTCTGTGTCAGTATCCCCTTGCCCAGCCTCTTTGATCCCCTCGGCCTTTATGTGGCCATAGAAACTTGTTTCCGGAATCAGTGCGTCAAAGCCCTCAAACGTGAATGACTAGCATGTACAAAAGCTCTGTGCGGGAAGACGGGAAAATATCAGCCGTTCGTCTGGTGATGTCACCGTGCCAAAATTAGGCTCCCGAAGAGAGAGAGGGGCGGTCCGGAGACTTGTTGAGAAAGAAAATGAAAGAAATCCAGTACGCACCCCATGCAGGGCCTTAATGTTAAGAGACGAAGACCAAGCTAGTTTTAATGTTATATCTTATGGATATCAGAGAGCAAAGAAATACATTTCTTACATGCTTTTCGGAAATAATTAAGTGACGTTGGTTATATGTGTATACTGTATTTATATTGAAGTTGACATTTAAAATAACCTCAACTTTGAAAGTGTGAATGTGAAAAAAGCCAAGAAAAACACTTTTTACACTGTTGCTGTTTTTCTATTGTGGTACAACAGTTTATTGTGGAGCCGTGGCAGCTTCTCCGGGACCCCCATTCAGGGCCGGGGCTTGAGCCGGGCTACAGATAATTAGATCACCGCTATCAGTTTCACTGTCCCTTTTCTCCATCACAATTTACATGATAATAACGCTCTCGATGGTCCCCCACTCTCAAAAGCGCTTAGACTTTCTTTTTCTTTTCCAACATCCAAATGATTCACAGTCTCACCTTAAAATGCACTTATGGGGAGGGAATAAGAAAAGAATTCCCTGGGAAAACTCTCAGTTGAGAAACTAAAAGGGCACGGCCGAAACTGTCCGTTGGCATGTGATTTCACGACATGCTAAATGAAACATGCAAGAAACAAGAAACTTTGTTAGTGACGCCATAAACACGTTTTATGTCTGGGAAAGTTTAATGGAGTCAATCCGAATCAAATCCGGTTTGGCTGCGAGTCAGTATGTCTAAACTGACTTCTAAAGCCTTTTAACTGCTTAGTGAAAACAAAAACTCTGTTTAGGTAGATAAATACATTTGGTAATTTATTAATATTAAACTTTAAAATGAATTAAAAATATTATTTTGTTAGTTATTTAGTATATTTATATGGTTCACGTAATTATTATATTATAAAAAACGTAATATAATATAATATCGATTATTATATTATATTATATTATATTATATTATATTATATTATATTATATTATATTGTAATAATTCTATTCAAAAAGCTAACGTATACTAAAATCAATGCTATTGAATCAATAGTAATCTCTCTATATAGTCAAACACTCGGTTAATCCCTCCACCCTGAAGTGTTTTCTTTCATTGCTCAGAATCAGAGCTACATCCTTTAAGCGCTTTCACGAAATCAGGATCCGTTCGGACCCCTGCAAAACTCCCAGCGTTGGATCTCTATTCGGCATTCACTGCTGGCCAAGAAACTTCCTGCAAATGCTAAAATGTTTACAGCGGCTATTTCGCTCATACCCAGGATTTCTTAAGGTCAAAATTTCTTCTGCCACACTGGGCTTGAACTGCACTTTATTCCCCTTTATTTAATTTAACAGCTCCGGCAGCTTTTCTAGTTAAATCGACTGTTCATTATTGAGCCTCATTTTACGAAGGGGCTGTGAGGTGCAGTTTAATGAATCTCTGGCACAAAGATCCCTTTCAGTGCCCGGGGGAAGAATAGAAGCTATTTAGACCATGTAGAGCTGTATGTCAAAGGCAGCCTATAATAGTTGTCAGACAGAGGCTAAAATTCCCACTGCTGCGTGAAAGCACGAGAAATCAACTTGTAGCACCCACAGAACAACAAACTTAGTTACAGAATATCACCTGTCTGTGTTTCTCCAGTTGCTTATCATATCAATCATTTTATTTTGCAAGATTTAAACAAAAAGCATTTCCCACGAGCACTATATAATTGTATATGTAAAAGTTTTTTTAAACATTTTGATTCAGTTCTATTGTTTCTAAATATTTTGCTTGCGTTAAGTTTGTATAGTGTTAAAAAAGCTGAAACCGGAAGTGCTTCGGAACCACTGTTGTTTACATCTTTTAAAAGGTCTCTAGAACTTTGTTCATTTTGATGCAATAAGCATTCAAAGAGATACATGAAACATAAAATAAAAGTATATGATGAAAATCACACTGCATTAAATGTAATCATTTAATGAAAGGACAACTATGCTGATGTTTCTAGTATTATTTCTAAATCTTAACATCTAAATTTAAAAAGAAGCCAGCCTAAACAACGTGTAAACATATATTGTATTAAATATTATTAGAAATGTTTTAAAATAATAAAAGTCTTATTTTTATTTTTAATTTTATATATTTATTTATTTTTTAAGCTGCATTTTAAACTTTTTAAAAGTAAACTTGTTTAAATCTGCAAAAAAATATTCATTTGTCAAATTTAAATACGTGTAAATTTACATGCATGCTTTGTAAATTTATACATACAAATAACAAATACATTTCTTCAACCTAAGATAAAGCTAAGATCTCTTAATGATTATTTGAACCCAGTCTAAACGATTGGACTTTAATGTTATTTTACTGTACATAAAGCAAATAGAGCAAATAAAATAAAGTTCTTATCTAACCATTAGTTTCAAAATAATAAGGCAAATTGTCCCATTTACATTGAGGGAAATGGACAAAAACACGCACAATAGCAAATCGTTCACATACACAAGCAGCCATGCCCAAGACAGCTAAACCCGAGTTTATTGTGCTTTTGCTCTGTGGGAAGCCTCAGACAAATCCCTCTTAGTTGCAGGTGGTCAGGCGTGAGCAAAGAGTTAAGTCCCAGGGTCCCTCTGCCCCTCCTCTTTGATGTTCTGACATCATTAGCCCTGCCCCCTAAAATAATCCTCCCTTCCCCCAAACTCCAGTTTTCGGCAGAGTGGAGGGGAACTGAGCGTGTCCTGAGAAGGACCGAGAGTAAGCACGTCACCCTGGAAATGCAGATCAGTAATATGCTTTAGAGGATTGTTGCAGGCATCTCGGGAGACGGCGTTTGAGAGAGATGGCCGTTCAAGCTGCCATCATGAACTCACAGTTCTTAAACTTCTGCTTTCCCGGCTCGGTCATGGAGTATGAGGTGGAAAAGAGTCTGGAGGGCGGCTTTTTGGGTGAGGTGGACTGTGAAGGTGACTTTAGGGAAACCACTAGAGACCTTCTAAGCTTCATCGACTCGGCGTCCAGCAACATCAAACTTGCGCTGGACAAACCTGTCAAGTCCAAGAGAAAAGTCAACCATCGCAAGTACCTGCAGAAGCAGATAAAAAGGTGCACGGGAATCATTTCGCCAGGGGCCGCACCTGTTCAGGAGCCATGCAAGAGACAAGGCTCGCCCCCAACCCCAACAAGCAGCCTGGCCAACAAAACGCCTCCCAAGAGGGACGGGATGCAGGCCAACCTTCAAAGCAAGAGTCTGGCTGCCCTGTTCAACCCGGCAAAGGATGTACGGGGAGAAAGGGCCAAGAAGCCCCCCCTGCGACACCGAAACCTCCCTCCATCTTTCTTTACGGAGCCGGCCAACACCTCCAGAGTTACATCCACGTCTGGCATGTTGCTCAAAGACCTGGAGCGAGGGACCCCGGAAGCAGCCGAGTTTTTGGAGCTTCTCGGGCCCGACTACAGCAGCATGGTTTCGGAGCAGGATCTATTTCAAGCGGCACCTGTCAGGGTCCAACAGGATGCCACCGAGTCGCTTTCATACGACTCGCAACATTTTGTAACTGGTGGGTTTTTATACACAGACCCTTGGGGAACTTGTAGCGGCGCCCCCAAAAAGTCCGGGGACATGCAGACGGCACCAGTGCAGCCGAACCTTTATAGTCACGCGGACCTTTCTGGCGCTTTGCCTGTGGAACAGAGCTCGCCATGTGCACTTACCTTTTCAAGCTTCTTTACAGACTGCACTACACCTCCGGTCTCCTACGATCTGACCAGCGGATATAACAGAGGAGGCTTTCCCTCTCTTTAGACGGGAGATTTCTTATTCTTCTGACACTTTGAAATGAAAATGCTGTTTTTAGTATGGTCTGAACGAAAGACAAACCTAAATGCTATAACCTTTTTATTACCATTTCTTCAACATATGCAAGTCTGATAATGAACTTTTTTAATGTTTTGCTTGGTGTTGTGAATGTATGCAGTATAACAACGATTATTGCATCCTAAAAGTAATCAAAATCTTAAAGATGACCTTGCATCTCTGAATGTTTAACAGGAAAAAACGACATTTTATATTAAAAAAAATCATTTCTAATCTAATTAACAAAACTACACCTACAGAGTTTGTGTTATTGCTACCTTGTGTAGAACAACAACAGTCAAAATGGCTAAAATAGATGGGTAACATTACAACATTGTAATCCTCCTGGTATAAAATCAAATCAAATGAAACAAGGTTTGAAGTTGGTTACAGAGTTGATCTCAGGGGGTTGTGTTTCTTTGTTTTAAATTAAGACAAACAACGGCCCCCCAAAGTATTTGGACACTTAAGCCACACTTAAAATGTATTCCAAAATATCAGACAAAGCCACAATGGCTTTCTAAAAAGCTATTTTTGATTTAAAGTATTATTTTAGACATTTTCTTCAAGTTCACCACTTGGATTAACCTATGCATTTAAACACATTAACTATGGACATGTTACATACATTTTGATAACCAGAAACCGTCACCTTGGAATGATACATTTCTCACATTTTTGCAAAATTGAGTTATTCACATATAATGTTTCGGTAACTTATTTACATTGTGCAATGTTTCTTTTTTAAGTTGTGTACATTTTGGGACTTTTTTAATACAAAAAGTTTGTATCTATAAAGTGAAATGGAATGCAAAGACTTTGTAGCTCATTATCTCAAACCTGCTCCTTATAACTCCAAGGCGACGATTTGTCTTTTTATTTTAAGCCTTTTTTCTTTTGCTTTCTTTTAAGAATGATGTCATTGAACGCAATAACTTTCATACATTTTAAGTATAAAAATACGTTGCGGGCGCACGCAATGAAACACTGCAATATTAGCAATCACGACAATCTGTCTACATTGTTATTTTGATTCCTGCTCATCTATAAAACATTGCTTGTTAGGTTTGCACACCTAAAAATTCGTATGCGGTAGAACTTAGTTTGGAGTAAAACTGTGCACGTTGCTATACTTGTGTAATATTGTTTTTACTTGTAATACACAACAGTAACACAATCTCATTCATCAGAAAAGTGAAAGTGAATGCAGGCACTATACAACACTGTTTTGTAACTCTGTTTGGTAGCAGACGTCTCCAAATGCGATGGGAAGCAAAAAACGATTAAAATAAACGATGCTACTGAACTTGTTTATATTTAGTTGTAGTGTATGAATTTTATGAGGAAGGCTTCAGTCAGGAGTGAATTTTCTGTTAGTAATTTATAAGGTGTATCTAGTTCTTACTCTTCACATGTGTTTTAAGACATGTGTGGGATTCTTCATGTGTGATGTTATGCAGTCATATATGGAGTACAGAGGCACTCAGAGAAACGTCTGTTCATTCATAAAGAGTTGAAATAAAGCTGGTCTTTATGTCTGTTATGAAGATGATCTCTTTGTTTAATAGTTGTAGTCAGTGTCGGTCATGTCTACATGTTCAGTGAATTGTTCAAAAAAGAAAGTGGAGCATTTAAAAAGCGTCACATGTAACAAATGATTAGTTTATGTGTAAACATTTTTGTATTTCCACAGGCAAGACCCACTTATAAACAATGAGGAATCAGATGGTCTTACACTTCTCAAGTCAGGACTCCCTCTGCTGGCTAAAAGCGTTCAGTATGAAAACTGCCAGGACTATAAAAAACTATTATAATACTGCAATAATTTATCAATAATATATCAATAGATGTGTATTTAAACTCTGACAGTCTTAGCACTTCGTTTTTCTATTATATAATTGTTTTAATAATCTAAACCTCAGAAAATCCCAAAAGGCTTTTTATCATCAACTGTGTGTTGGTGCAATTTACAGTAATCAGATTTATTTAAAAAAATGTATCGATCCACACTAATACTTTTAAACAAACAATACCGAGTGCAATATAAAGTCAGTATAGTCCATATAAAGTTGTATTTTCAGTTGTTTAACCAGCATCTGTTGGTCTCTGAAACGAAGAGGCCTGTTGTGGCCTGTATCACAGATACTCTAGCACATTTCCTTTATTGTGACAAAGTTGCTATGTACGATCGTCGGCATTGAGAAACAGCCAGTATGGGTTGGGTTCCTATGGCAACAGCATGTGGTTATTGGTCACCGATATGTGGATGTGCTTGAATATAAAGAGTCCCGACCACTACTGTCAGAAACAAATGTTTCCAAAAAAGGTTCTTTATAGAAATGTATTGATGTTCTATGGGATTAATATTCATCACAATATATTTTGAGTGAACTTTTGCACAGAGGTTACAATAGTGGCCAAGATTGGTGTCCAGAGGGTACTCTTGTACAATATTACCTTTTTTGCTTCCCCAGGTTTGATTAAATTATCACACTGTGTATAAATAAAATTGAAAATAAAAGTGAAATAAAAGTTTTATTTAAATATACCAAAACCAAGATAAAAAGATCACTGGAACTAATGCATACAGTCATTTTACATTATTATTACCCTCTTGTGTAGTAATATTTTGTAGTCGTTCTCCTAGGCAATATCTTTAAATGGACGCGTGTTATTTTTTGCCAATTCTTGCCAAAGCTAAAGTACAGCATCATAAATACAAAGTTGTTCCTGCATAATACATATTTAATAATATATTTCATAAAAAGCAAAATGTAAATTCACTTTTTGGCAACTACTGGTCATTTAGTATTAAATATTACACATTTTTAATAGACTAGTTCACGATTCAAAGAATGTGTAAAAGAATGTTTATATTAGAAAGCACTTAAGTATTACAGACACACACTATTACTGAGGCCTACACATTTAGTTTAGCCAACAACAGCAGTTTAAGCCAATAAACTGTGAAATAATGTATTCTATTTGTGCGTACAGAATCCAGTCATCTTGTCTCTTCATAAAATTATTAAAGGTAATAATAGGTATAAATAATAAACGAGAATGCTATTTACAATTTGAGACTTATATTGTGTTACAACTAAAGCCATAGACCATAACTGCCGGTCTGCTCTGTATTTGTAGAGTGCATATCTGTTTCATCTAACAAAACAAATTAAAATATTTCATCTCATTTTAAGTTAAGTTTCTTTAATAACTGCAATGCACTGCATAAGAAATAGTTGGTCATACGTGCAGCATGTTTGCTCGTGTTTACAGTCTATGCAGCAGTAGATCATCAGATCAGTGCTGGTGATGTTCATCAGGAACAGAGAGTGTGTGTGTTTGTGTGTGTGTGTGTGTGTGTGTGTGTGTGTGTGTGTGTGAGAACGAACTGCTCGAATCCGCCCTTTGTAATCTGGATGAATAAAGGATGGGTCAGGGTTACGTTTATCCCCATATAAAATCTTCTAGTATCAGAATTCTAACAATGGTTTGGTTTCCCGTTTGTAATGATCCAACAGATCTCTTGATCATCTTTAATGGTACGGAGTAATGTTTCCTCCTGGATGAACTTTCACTGATACTCCTTCAATGACATGTACTAATATAATATAATGGTGAAAATTGGACACAAAACAATGCACGTGTGTAATAATGTGTGTTAGCAATAACTTATGATATTGATTTCCATCAATAAACAACATAAATAATTGTCTTAAAAATAAACAATTTACTTAACTAATTGGTAATGTTGTCCATGGATCATAGTAAAGTCATAATGGTGACTATTTTTACACACAGATTTTTCGGGTCTTTATCCCAGTCTGTAGTTATTTGTGTTAACCTCCTTTTTTCAATCAAGCAGCAACAATATTCATTAAAAAGTGTGAAATCTTAATATTTTTTTATAATTTGCACAAATTATAATTGTGACATTACACCTACTCACAAACGAGACAATTAAGTAGTTAATGTGTAAGTTGCTTAAGCGTCTACTAATGTGAAATGACCATTGTCATCTGATTTCTCTTCCTGTGGTTTACAAGTAATGCCACGCATTAAAATCCTTTTACAACTCCTGAAACATATAACAGTTACAGATCTTCAGAAGTACAAAAACATTGGAAGATCAGTTTTACATGGACATAGATATAGTTTGCTTTTAATCTCAAGTGATGAGACTTTGTCTTGTTGACCTCTTCCTGTGGTTCTCAGCAGACAGTCCCATGGAGTATTTAGAGCCATGCTTTGTGTTTTACCATGTTAACACCAACAAATAGGATGCACTTCAGGTCGCGAGTGCATTGTTATTGTTTCTTTGAGGAAAAGATGCCCTCTCTAGCATTTCAATGTTATATATCTTTCAATTCGTATCAGAAAGTATTGTTTGTTCCACCCAAATAATAGGCGGAAGAATGTCGTGCGTGTAAGGTGGAATGCTGTCTTGTTGTTTTACATGTGCCTATGTTATATCCGCTGCTTTTAACGGAGGCAGCATGTGTCATTCTCTCCGTAGGGAGGTGATAAAATAGTTTCAAAATAATGCAGCTTTTCAGAAACCAAATATTATATTTTTTAAGTATTACTGACAGCAGAGATTTGCGTGAGGATGCTAGTGTGTGTGTTTTGTGCAATGAGGAAGCAATCACACTGCCTATAATAATAACAACACATAACTGCTTTTCTGTGTGTTTTATTTTGGGATTGACATTTGCATCACGTCACCCCTGTTGTTACCTCATGCTCCAATGCTGTGTGGTTTTAACTGGTCTGTGCTACAAATTATAACTCGAAGAATGTTACACAAAAAAATGTTTCAAACGTAGAACATAGATTTACATTTATGCATTTGGCAGACGCTTTTATCCAAAGCGACTTACATTGTGTTATACATTTGAATCTGAGTGCAACCCCTGGGATCAAACCCATGACCTTGGCGTTGCTAGCACCATGCTCTAACCCCTGAGCTACATGAAAACTACAGAATTAAATGAGATTAAAATGAGATTTCCTGCATGTACTGTAATAGCTTCCTTTCTTATTGACTTACAGCATCTTATTCACTAATACAATTCAACGTTTTCAAGTTCCTTTAAAATGCACTACAGGTATCATTTAATCAATATGGCCCACCAAATGGTACCAATATTTTATCTTCCCAACAATGCCAGTTTATCATTCTCACCTCAGCTAATCTGTTAACATTCTTTAAATCTACTATCTACAAATGTTGTCTTTATATTATATTGTCTTGCCATCTCGGTTTGAAAGCACTTCGAAAGATGTAAACATTGCTGGTCCAGAAGAACTTCTTGTTTTAGTGTTTTACCACTACACAGACGTCTGTACAAAATACATCAAACAGATCTTTTACAACCAAATGAGGAGTGTATATGATCATTTGTGTAAATAAAATAAAGAAATGTAACGGAAGTGCTGCTGGACAAGTGTTTCTGAATACCTGCTGAATAAAAGCTTTCAACAAACAAACAAACAAAGTTACTGATTGCAACTTTAAAGTTCATCGATATTTTACAGGTTAGTTTCAGAATAAGCTGTTGTTTTTTCTCTTTACACAAGATGGCAGTATTGCTGTTTACATTTGCTGACCAGGCGTCTTTTCCATCAAAAATGGATAGACACATCACAGTTTGTTTCATTTAACTTATGTTCTGATCTTATTTAGTGAACCCGGAAACAAACACAAGGTAATTACTGTCTATGCATTTCCAACTGTTATGAAACAGGACCTTTACCTGAGTACTTTATTATTTCAAATATGAGATTGTTTTATTTATCATATAAAATGAGATGTAATTCAATATCTGTTTCATAGCATCAAGCCCGCCTGTTGTGTCGCTCCATGTTTAATAAGATTTACACGAAACGTGATGGTATCATGGGGGGGTGTTCTCTCATCAAAAAGCATTTCTTGTCATCCACTAGAGATCTTATTTCTTGGAAGTTGAATATTTGAAAATCTCTCTCAGAAATGCCTGCACGGTTATCCGTGCGGTTATTCACAGCAGTTCTCCGCTGTTTTTACTGCACTGCAGGACCCTGAATTTAAATTTGTATCAAATGGCGACCCAACACAGCATCAAAATTGTTTATCGTACCGTATTTAATGTAGCCTGGCTCATAGTTTTTCTTCTTGTGTAGTGTATTATAAGCATTTGAAAAAGGATGTTTTGCAACCTGCCAATGTAGGCTACTAGTTATCTGCTTCACATCCCAATCTCCTGGAGAAAACAAATACCAAAATATCCGTATTCATTTAACGAAACTATAACCATGGAAATTGTTATGGTCGGACAAATTTTATTATGTCCATACAGCATTGTTTTTCTATTCAGGCCAGTTTTGCAACACTTCAGTGGAAAAATGTTATTGGTAATCTATGTGTGCCTCGTATGGAGATGTTTGTCACCCGCCAACATGGTAAATAGTTGACTGCTGCTATTCAGTTATTTCCCCAGTGAGAAAAGAAAAACATAGACAGAGTTTAACACAAAGAGTCATTGTTGTTTAGGTTTGCACTGATCGGTGACATAATTGTAAGCGACAGTCTTCTTCACACCTCACCTTCAGTTGACCCGCTCTGGAAGAATTGAAGTATCATATCTCCCAACATACATTTAGGTTTTTCATGCATTAATTCATCAAAATGGATATTTAGAGATACTGACAAAATGTGTGATAGAAAGTTGATCAATAAAGTTTCGTGATTTATGTGTTTAATGTTTGCGTTTGGATCTGTTCTATTTAGATTTCTTTTTATGTTTTTGTGAAATGTGAGTCTATTCCAAACATGATTTTCGAGTTAGTCATCATGGTGATTATCCTTACATATCCTTGCTTTAAAAAACAGATAAAACAAGCCACAGCTGTAACAATTTTGCAGAAAAATACCCCAAAACCATCTCAAATATTTCCAACTACTCGTAAATCAGGAGAAAATTGGCATTCTAAACAGTGACACGGGGCTGTGCAGTCGGCTGTCAATGGCGTCATATCCATGTTACCGCCTTTACTGACCTAGAAATCGTGGACAAATGCGGAAGTAGTTTCTAGCGTCAATCACTTATGTATGGACCACAATTATACGCAACTTTTACAAAACTTTATTACTTAACGCAATCTGCACACATCACCTCGACAACCGCCACGCCAACGCAAGCATCGATGTAACCTTCTGTGGCTAGAAGGTGCAAATCCCAAAATACTTCGCCGTCACAATCGACCGCACGCTCACCTTCAAAGCTCACCTCGAGCAATCTAAACAAAATCTGAACGCCCGTGTCAACATCATTAGGAACTAAGCCGGCACAACCTGGGGTGCCCAAGCACACACTCTCCGCACTGCGACAATCGCGTTGGTATACTCTGTGCCAGAGTACTGTGCTCCTGTCTGGAGCTCTAGTGCCCACACAAAACACGCTGATGTGCAGCTCAATGCGCACAGTGACCCGGTGCCTGAAATCAACAAAGCTTGAGTGGCTACCGGTCCTGTCAAACATTGACCCTCCTAAAATCTGCCGAGACGAAATATCATCCCGATACTTCAAACGGATCACCAAGTCTGACAACAACACCCCCAGGACTATCTACGACAACCCGAACAAAAGACTTAATTCCCGAACAGTAGCCCTGTACTCAACCCAACCATCATGCAACCGGGATCAGATCTTCCCCCGCCGAGAATGGGTTGCACTCAACAGAACACGCACAGCGCAAGGAAGATGTGCTGTAACCCTCCACCGCTGGAAAATGAAATAAATTTTGCGAATGTGGCGAAATACAATCAATGGACCACATCTCGTATCACCGTGCTCTTCTGTGTGTATGCAGAGATGTTCTGGGTGGTTGCTAGGGCGGCTGAAGAACATTGCTAAGCGTTACTAGGTTTCTGTGTGGTTGCAGAGATGTTCAGGGTGGTTGCTATGGCGGTGAAACAACATTGTTAAGCGTTGCTAGGTTTCTGCGTGGTTGCAGAGATGTTCAGGGTGGTTGCTAAGGTGCATACGTGGTTCCAAAAGAGATATACCATGTTTTTCTGATCTTTTCCTTTGGAATACTTTTTGTTTGTTTCATCATCCGTACATAAATTGTAAATCTAAGGTGATAAAACACCAAAACAAACAATGGATGAGTTATAGACTCATGTATATAATACGTTGGGGGTTTGTTAATACGCAAACCCTGATATAAGCATTAATGAGGCTTGTGTACTGCGCGTGAACCTAGACATTTTGTGGGGCCTGCATTTCTTCATGTTGCAGCAATTCCATTCAGTGTTGCTGTCATGAGCTTTGCCACAATCAAAGGGAAATGTTGCCAAACAGCAGGAATAGCAAATCCCCTTTTAAACTGACTGACAGAAACCTCCAGGCTAAATCAAACTAATAAATCTTCCTCTAAATACTTCATCCTGTTTAGCTGCCAGATGTCTTTTCTAATTCTAAAGAGGAAAGAAGGAGGAGAAAATTGAAGAAGAAGAAACTTTTATATGTTACTATGCGTAAAACTCTATTATTTGATCTTTGCATACACTTCGTCTGAATTCACACCATTTGGATTCATTTTTGCAAAGGCGGCTAATGTTTTAGATTATAAAAAACATGCTATATTATATAAATAATATTGTTGTTGTGGTGATGTTCTATTTCGAGTGGTCCGAGGTATCGAACAGTGATTATTCAAGGGTAAATAAACAACTTTTTAGACTTCAGTCTGATTTGCAAAGTAGTGAATGTAATTGTAACAAGCTGCCTGGTTGCGGCTGGCGGTAGATTCAGATGACACCTTTAATGAACACAGAGATCCTGCACGCCGTGCCCTGACGCTGGAAGGTCGCAGTCTAAAATAAATGTCAAGGAGATCATTATTTGAGAGCAGAAGTAATGAGAAACGCATTTCTCCAATGTGTTTATAAATGACAGAGTTTGCGGTGCTTGTGCTCTGGATCATTATATGTATCATAGTGTATTTCCCATACTCTAGTGTGAGAAGAAAAATTGAATGAAATATAAATTAACTTTGATTGACAGTTTACATTGAGATTAAAACGAACATTGTTGGTTCTTTGTGCATTAGCAATGCGCCAGACATAAAACATTTTAAAGTTGTTCTCAATTGTCAATCACTTCTAATACACTAGAAAAATACTGGGTTGACTAACAATATATTCACAATAGGTTCGTTTTTTTAACTGTTGGTGCTTTCCAAATATTCCATAGATATGTTTACATACGTAGATTCGACAGTCGACCGCTCCTGAAATGTTGAAGCTTCCGCCACCTCGAAATGGTCAACAATTCAGGTGCTTTTCTGATTCACTAAGTTCTTATTAACAATCATCAATTACATTTAGTGGCGCCCAAGACAGTACCCAAATTGTTTATCGTACAAAAGTCATACACGTCAGAACATTGATATGATATATCATTCATTCACCTTTATGTTATTCCAAACCTGTATGTCTTTCTTTCTTCTGCAGAACACGAAATGAGATATTTTGAAGAATGTTGGTTACCAAATAACAGTGAACTGACCACCATGACTTGCATTGTATGGACACAACTGAAACATTTCTCAAAATGTCTTCTTTTGTGTTCAACAAAAGAGTGACATACAGGTTTTGAACCACATGAGCCACTATCCCTTTCGTGAATATCAATGTTCTGACATAATATCTTTTGTGTGTTAAACTATTTTAGTACAGTGTTGGATGCCACCCAATGTCATCGGATCCAAAAGTTCAGTTGAAAAGCCCTGATGCAGGTTATGTCAGTCAGCCCATGATGTAAATGGTCCACCTCCTCCACCTTAAAGCAGGTTACAAGTTGAGAGCAAGATCCAATCTAAAATTGCAAACGATGTCCCGATCTCCTCTGGAAAAAAGAGTACAACCCTGAAGAGTCCTTAGAGAGGAATAATATCTTATAAAAGTGGAGAAAATCCCATTCGCTATCATGGACCTCTCCTTCGTAATTACCAGAGCTGCCCCCTTCTCAAAGGTGAAGGACTTTTCTCTTTCGGAGCTCTCCAGGATGTGGGCCAGTTCACTTTCAGCTCTGTTACAAATGCAAAACAATTTTAGTCAATCTGAATGGAGCATTAATGACATCTTGGATTAAATCTGGTTTATTAAACTGTAGCCACAATGTATTATTGATTTGAATGGTTTAGGTGTTTTAAAATATATACAATATATAATATACACATTCTGTACATGGAAGAAATAGGGAGAGAAGAAATGTATAGCAAATGCTCCAGATTAGTGAACTGGTTGGTGAATTGGCCCACCGCTATATAACCTGGTGTCTAGAGGCTTGGGTTCCCTCCTTTAATGTCACTTTATTAGATCTATTTCTTTCTTTTTCTCTTCCAATTACATTGTTTAAACTATGAGCAATAGTGATTTCACATTCCTTTACATTAGGTACATGAGTACAGTAGCTGTTTTGCATATTCCAGATCTCTTTGAACAACTTGCATTGTCTGCCGCATTGTAAGCATTACATTATATATAAGCAGAAGGATCGTTCGACTTCAAATATTCATAAGCATACAGTAGTTCCTGAATCTCAAAGCTTTAAAACATCAATTTGCTTTATTGCTCACATCGCAGCGCTCAGTTTGACTGATGTTCAAAAGAATAATACCCATTGGATGGTTTTCTCCTGTTTGTGGCGGTGGTTATGCATTTCCTGTCGGGAGCGTTGTACCCCTTCGTGTTTGTGGATTGGGGGCAACCTCCACTTTTAATGAATTGTTTACCTAGCCTGCCTTGTTGCTCGCCACTTTTGATGTTTCTTGAAAGCTGACAGAGAAAGCTGAAAGCTGCTTGTTTTGTTTCATTTCTGATCTCCTGCAATCGGCAACATGAAACAGGAAGGTGCGAATATTGCAACTGAGGTGAAATATGTGGGAGGCATACGGGATCTTTGATGGCTTTTCAACTAAATATTTCAAACCCTTGGAGATGTTGCCAGCCTCCCCTCACTAAATGTTTGCATCGCCTGTTAGGGGATGACACCTGCGTTATGACTCGAGCCAGAGTTGCGCGTCACAGAAGTTGAGAAAACCTTTTAAATTCAAGGTTCATTTCCTGAATTTGAGTAGAATTTAAATTGGGGTAGCAAACAGGATGAAGAATTGAAATGAAACGTTAAATTCATAAATAATAAACAAATTCGTATTCAGGACAAATATATCAGCGCTTCCAGCAACCTTGCCCGCAAAGTTGCTTCTGTCGTAACTTTTAAATATTGTAAGATGTCTGTGTCTTTGAAGGGTTGTGTCTTTTAAAAAGCGTAGGATTCTTGTTTCTCATCTCAGCGCTTGCAAGCATCACACGGCTGTCATCCTCGTTCTCCGATATTTAGCCTCTGTTCATTTAAAGTAAAGGAAAGGATCTGTCGGACAGCAATGGTTTGGCTTCGCCTCATTCCAGTAACGCCACATTCCAAAAAGTGCAAAGCGCTCCGTTTGAGTCTTTTCATAATAATATGTGCAATAGTGTGAAATAGATTCATTTCTCCGGATTTAAACTCTGGATGCCAGTCTGTCTGTGCAAGGTAATCCTTCCAAGGCAACGATAATGAAGAGTGTAATCCTTCCTCATTAACGCCAACATTGCTATGCCTTTATTCTAATGAAATACGGGGAGATACGTTTGAAAATGGAGACTTCGCCACGGGTTTCAACCCTGACATCGCAAATTATTAGCCACCTTAGTTGGGTGCGTCAGTTCGAAATGGATTTCTGGGAAGACAAATATTGGAAAATTGACTCAAACGAAAATTCTCCTCTTATGGGAAAATATGCAGGCTGAGTCATTACAGCGGCCATTTGTTTCCTTCATATACAGTAGGACAACATGCACCCAAAGTGGCCACCAACAACTTTTGATTTTGAGAATGTTCTTATAAATGAAAGAGCTGCACCGATATATCGGCCAATGATCAGTATCGGTAAAAGCAATTTTAGGCAATAGGATGATATATTGAGATATGATCAGGGACGATATATTACGTTTATTAAAAGAGGACAGAAAATGCAATGCACTTCTGCGATGTATACAGAATGTTAAGAGACATCACCAGTTAGATTTTCATAATTAATAATCAAACAAAAAATTGTCAGAAACCTAAGAAATATTCATGTGATCTTCAGAATTGGTAGGGGTATCGGCAGATTTGAAATTCAGTGCATCTTCACATGATAACATTTTGATGAATGGATGAATAGGATAAATATATGCTGTAGAAGTTTTGTTCATTGTTGGTTCTAATGCATTAACTAATGTTAACAAATGCAACCTTATTGTAAAGTACTACCACTTAAACACATTATTTGTGTTAAAATCATGCAAATTCTACTTTAAAATCACCTTCTGCTGGGACCAATTTCATTTAATGACCCACGCGTCAATAAACCTAATAACCTAATT
Source organism: Barbatula barbatula (assembly GCF_947034865.1). Classification (NCBI taxonomy): domain Eukaryota; kingdom Metazoa; phylum Chordata; class Actinopteri; order Cypriniformes; family Nemacheilidae; genus Barbatula; species Barbatula barbatula. The sequence goes on along the minus strand of NC_136782.1, from coordinate 4,900,153 downwards.
TACATTTGTACAACACGACCTTTATCTTTTTGTGTAGTGCTATTGTTAAAAACAGATATCTAGAAGCTTGAAATCTTCCCTAAGACTGAATGTTCTGAGTTTGATCATTTTTAATATGAACAGACCTCCTTTTTCCCCAAAATATGAGCTGGGTAGGAATGAGTGGCTCATTTTACTCAAAAGTAAATGTTCATCTCTTCATCTGCATAATAATCACTGTGAAGGTGTCTTGTGAGCCTGCTGTTCTTGTTTCTTAGGGAACGGAACATTATTACATTTTATCATGCATAGTAATACACCGTAATAATAGAAGTCTGTCTGCTACACTTGTATTCTGAATATAAACGTATCTAACGTAGGTATCATAAAAAGGTACGAAAAAAAGTGAAATACTTACAATTTAAATAAATTGCGAGCCAAATTGAGTGTGGTCAAAAAAACCATCATTCATAAGGAGTAGAACTTCAGTATTAAAACTAAAAAGTATGTGTTTAAATATTAGAGTCCTTCATATATAAAATATGAAAGTGTTTATTTTTAATAAATGGATATTTACGCTTCTGACCCAGCCAGGGGTCAAGATTTGGTGTGAATGGGACAGTTGGTAGGTTGAAATGATGCTTCCAAAAAGCATTTTTGTGCACTGAGATGTAACCATGTATTCTGAGGCAACATATAAACCCCCCCAACATATCATTAAGCAGTGTCAGATTTTTAGAGGTTTCCTCAAAGTGCAAAACACACCTGTTTTCTGTTGCATTTTGATGTCACAGCTTGGGGCAGTTCCTGTTATGTCTTGTTTTCCCATCAGCCAATCAGCATTCATTATATTCACGTGGTATTTACACCTCATTGGTTGAAAAAATGGGTACAGAACTGAATAAAGATGCCATTTTGAAGGTATTCTATAAAGTGAAATCCCATATTTAGAAATTTTAAATGACAATAAATAACAAAAATTCTCATCATGGTTGAAACCTGCATGTTCATCTCAGATGGATATTAACCTAGCGGTAATCTCGCGTTTACTGAATGGATGTGCGTATTATTACAAAAATGTTGAATACATCGACTGTTGCTAAATTAAATCAAAACAGCCCACACATGTATCAGTGGACAGTGACCATGTGTGACTTTGGCATGCTGGGAGATTCAGATTGTTTTGTTGCTATGAAAGAGTATATAAGGTTTCATTTGATAACACATGAACTAACAATAAGCCATTTACCACATTAGTCTTTTTCAGTATTTGTTGAGACAAGTTCCTTGTTTGTTCGAATTAGTTCGTCTAATGTTAACATATGCAACTTTGGATAAAAAAATGATTTGGTAAATTACCTCATTTCAAAAGGTTCAGTCAATGAAATCAATAAATAAACGATGTAAATGCTGCGTGACTTCATGCAGTGCTGTGCTGACCAATTGCAAGAGTGATTTTAAAGCATTGACATCGAGTCGGTTTCCCAATATTTGAATGTCATAGACTGATCCATCTGTGCAGATGACAGAAATGTAGCTGCACACAATAATACGTAGAAATAGCATCATCAAGAAACCACTCTGTTTTTTCTAAACCACCCTGTTGGCTTAATATAACGTGAAGGTTATAAACGTTATTTTATCACATCATGGTCCATATTGTAAAGCATTAGAAGCACAGAATGATGGTCAATATCACACTATACAGATTAACATCACTCTGAAGTATGTTATAAATTGCTTGGCTTCTAGAAAAAAGTCCTCACTGCAACAACTAGAAAAATACCAGGCATGTCTATATTCCTTTGAAGGGTATGTGTGCAATTTCTTAATAATATGGGAATTATAAATAGTCCATTTTAATAAGCAGTGACATTAAAGGGAGATTTATTCTCGCGGGAAGAGCTACACTGAAGCGAAAATTGGCATTTAGATTTTACTCTAATCAGGTTAGACACCACATAGGCTTGTAAACTAAAGCAGAGTGTAAATGAAAGTGGTAAAACTTTATATCAAACTGACCTCATCTTGTAAACTCGGTTTTCGAGGACAGTTACGAGACGCAGCTGAAAAGAAATAGGAGAGGAAACTGTTAACAATTTACTGCCGTTGACTGCCATGAACGATCTTTAGTTTTGCATCCACACATTTACTGGCCGCAAGTTGAACATTGAGCAATATTTGTCCTTAAATTCCATCGATTGAACTGGGAATAAATACATTGTTGAAGCGAACACACAATACTCTCTTATGTCCTTGCTAGTATTTCAAACATGCAAATTTATGGAAATTCCTACCAAATTTGCATCTTCGTCTCCGAGGATATGCCCGCATACATAATGGCAAATTCAATGTTAATGACAAATTATATTTATCTAAATAAAAAAACTGTTGCATTTTGTGTGGTCAGCTTTTTACCAAAATACCTATGTTTATTCAGACTTAAAAACGTTCCACTTTCTAAAGCCAAGAAAACCGTACCACCCCTATTGTTTTCCTTGTAAAATCAATTTCAGTCAAGGTTGCCCTCAAAAGGATCCCGAACCAAATATGCATCAGCAAATCCACTGAATGCGTTTCATCATATTCACCGTGCGCACATCATACTGGACCAGAGATAACATGCAGAGAAAAACAATATTGACAATGCAGAGAGAAGCGTATTAATCAAACAGAGATAACTCCATCCGTTCAGAGCAGGAACAATGGGAGACGGGCAGCTCGTGGAGCGCTGGAGCTCTGCGGGCCTCACGGTGTGGCCAAGAGCTGCGCAAGGACAAAAGAAAGGTGATGCCGCGTTCAATTCATTATGCTTTGTCATGACATATCTGGAGAGAGAGGGAAATTGGGGTATTTTGTTCACCTGAGCTCAAACTTGAACCACCCTAGATTTTATTTGATGTGTTATGTCAGTATGAATTCAAAAGTGACCCCATGTCTTTACAGGACACCTCTACCGGATGCATGATTATTATTTTGAATATGTCGCGGGCCTGACTTCCCACTTGAGAGCCATGGCTCAACATATCAAAAGCACATGCTCTACCTGACGTGGCGTAGCGCCAAGATTCAATGAGATTTAACTGTGTAGAAAAGCATGCTTTAAAAGTTTCTGTTTGCATTTGTAACAAAAGTTCTGCTTGCTCAATAACTGGCCGCCATGTTCTGCGGCACAACAGATGTGCTTAATAAGTGGGATGCTCAGAAGCAGCTGTATGGTGAATACTGCTTCATTGACCATACGAAGACAAATGACTAACAGCTGGTTTCTCCCACTGCAGTTCTACCCTCGCTTTCTTAAGATCATCGCTCAGTGAAACCCATGCCAAGGTAATGCTACTCAAGCGAGAAACATTCGATGGACTCTGCAGCACATGTAAGCTTTACTATCATTTAAGTACTATTGTATATCATGAAAGATTGTGCTCATTAACCCAATACTTTTGTTCAAAGTTTTGAGCTTACAAAATGTAGACCAGACAAAATGAGCTAACAAAAATGAAGCATACAAAGCTATGTTTACAAAGAGGAAGCTATAGTGCAAGATTAGTCAGGTGACCGAGGAACAGGTGCTTGTTCAGTTGTTTCTTGATATTTTCACAAGGACTCTTTGTAAACGCAAGGTTTCGTTAAAAAAAGTAAAAAAAATGATGTTAGATATATGTGCATAAATGTTTTTTTTGCATTAGTCATTTAAAACCAAAATCACACTGATGTACAATCAGACAATTATAATAAACAATTATATAATAAAGATTTTAACTCGAATGTTAGACTGTATAATGTTAAGAGGAGAATTTGAATAAATATCAGGTTTGATACATAGTAATTTATACAATCCATTGATAAGAGTTTGTGTTAGCAGACAAGGATTTGATAGTTAATATTGAGATATTTATCTTTTAAGATTTGTATTTATTTATCTAAATTTGTTACTATTTACATTTAGCTCAAAAGCCTACAATACATTTTAAACACACATTTTTTTAAGTAAGAAATTAAGGGAGTTTTTACTAAAACAAAAAAAATCTGCATATTTTTTATTTCCCCTTTGGCAGGTATTTTTCTTGTTTATAGCATTATTATTGTTTACATTTAGTTATTTAGCAGACGCGTTTATCCAAAGTTATATTAAGCTAAATTTAACTTCACATTTAAACTTTTTGTTGAGGAATCCAAGACGTAAAGGGAGAGTTCACCCAATCACCTTTTGCTTCTCAAGTCAATGTATCTTGGTTTAAGACGATAGATACAGTATTTGTACTGGAAAATAAGACAAAAAATATGAAATAAGAATTTCATTTTGTTGGCAGACTTTACATTATCCCTGTAAAAAACTTTCAAATATAACCCCACATTGACAGATCTTTAATGGAGTAAAAAGTGCAACAGCCTCCCCTATGTGTATCTCATATTGTCATTGGCATTCTGCTGTGACAAGGATAAGAAGCACATGATGAAATGGTTCATAATTACACATCAGTGAGTGATTCATTATTGATTTCTCACAAAAAAGGCCTCGTTTGGTATGCCCATATATTTACATCCGTAATGAAACTAATACGGTAGAATCAATATTTTTGCCACAAAAGTGCCATTAGCAAAAACAAATAAATATCCATAATTGTGAGCCTGCCTGTTATTTATTGACATTCTTAACAAAAACAGCCTCTACATGCTAATGTAATGCATTGTTTCCATGACAATGCCCTTTATAAGCACCGTTTACATTAACTTCAGTGCAATTACAAGGAAGACCCTTTATGTTTCATACAGGGGCAAGTGGGCTAATTCAAAATGAACCCACAGCATCTCTGTTTGAAGAACAACTGTTGTGTTACTAACAGAATTTGAAGTAGCATTGAAGTGAGGCTGTGAGATTTCTGAGTGCCTTCTGAGTCATCGACCTGGACGCCATCTCTAATATCATGCCATAGCTATTTTATATGCTGTAGTATTGAGCGTGCATAGCAATTGGTGTAAGCAAACTGCAAAGCATGTGCACTACACATTACTCATTATCATGAACATGGTTTAGTCTTGGATGTCCAGTCCTGCTCCCGGAACACCATCAGAGGTTTGCTTTAACCTGTATGTACAGATATAATATGATAATAAAAAGCAGGTGGGTTGGTGAGTTGAAAATTAACTTTACGGGACATTAGCTCTCCAGGACCAGTTTTAAACACCCCATGGAACTCTTCACCTAAAAATGAAAATTCTGATGTACTCACCATCATGCATTTTTTACATGCATTTTTCAGAATGTAAAGACAAATGGCTATCAACATATGTTTGTGGTTATGCTACATACATTATAATATATATATATATATATATATATATATATATATATATATATATATATATATATATATATATGCAGTGAGGGAACTAATCATTTGATCCCCTGCTGAAAAAAATGAAGATTATAGACGGAATATAAAAAGAAAATAAATTAACATAAAAGGTTTATATTGAGATTAAACATTGATTTGCATTTCAATCAGTGAAATAAGTTTTTGATCCCCGAGCAAGCATTTCTTTGTTCTTGGTGGAGAAACCCTTGTTGGCAAGCGTAGAGGTCAGACATTTCTGATCGTTGGTCACCAGGTTTGCACATGTGTCAGCACACATAAGAGTACAGTCCTCTGTGAATCTTTAAGGTTTGGCTGGCTGTCTCTCAGCAAATTGGAGTTTTAGCCTCCTTCACAGATCTTCTATAGGCCTAGGGTCTAGAGACTGGCCAGGACATTTAATGTGCTTCTCCTAAAGTCACTCTTCGGTTGTCCAGAAATTCCAGTATCGTGACAATATTTTTGATATCGAAATTCAATGCATATCTTCTGAACTGAGAATGGATTTAAAAAAGAACCGTCTTACTGGTTGGAGAAAGCTAAATATAATGATCAAGTCTGCAATGTGTGCGCATATTCTGCGAGCCTGCTTATGCATTTCAATTCCTACAGCTTTGTTTGGGGAACTATCCAAATATTTTTGTATTCAGTAAAAAACATCGATAACACTTTGTACTTGTTGCATTTTTTGTTGTTGTTAACATTAGTAAATGCGTGGGATTCACTAACAATGATCAATACAGGTTTTCAGCATTTAATCATGCCAATACAATTATTTATGTTTGTTTGTGATGCATTACCTAACGTTTACAGACACAACTGTTGATTTTAAAAACGTTATAGTAAATGCTGAAATGAACAAGAACGAAGATTAATCAATGCTGCAGAAGCATTGTTGGCTAATGCATTAACTAATGTTAATAAACACAAATGTATTATAAAGTATCGGCAAATCGGCCTCCCTGCAGACTTGTACTGAAAGTGACAAAAAGTTCTCTTTTCTTTTATTTCAGTTTGATTTTATGCAGAAAACAGGCAAGGCAGTCACAGGTCATCGCCTTAAACACAAGCATGTGGAGTTTCTAAACCTTTTGATGCCAAATTGCCTACGTCTAAACACAGGACAGAATGTCTACAAAACCCCTGGCGGAACTTGCCATTACCCTGGCTTATTACTGCAGTCTGCATTTTAATAAGTAAGCGGCAAGTTGATCCAGAACACAGGAACTATGGTAGACGCCGGCCCAAAATACATTCATTTATGCTAATAGCTCCACTGCAGAACGGACAAAGGTTTGACCCTCCCCACTTACCTTTCCAGGTCTCTTTTCCATTCAGGCCACACCAAACTCCAAAGAACCTGATTCTGACCCCATTAATTGATTTCAGCGGGAGTTCTCAAGGTTCCTTAACCGCAACAGCTGTTAGTGTGTGAGGCTCCGATACATATAAAACGCATTTTAAGGCCAGAAAAATACATATGAATTCCGCATACTGAAGAGGGATGCTTGACCTGACCCTTTATGGTCTGACCTCGCTGCATCTCTACGAGGATCAAAGGAAGTTTGTTTAAAAATGAAGCTTTTGGAAAATAGAGACACTGAAATTACTCTCATTGGATGCTAGCTCTTTTAACAAGAACAAAGAAAGCAAAACAAAACACCAGAAAGTCAAAAATAGACAGTTCACAAAAAGGTACCGTGGTATCACCATGGTTTTTATTTTTAATTGATCATGATACTATGCAGTTCTTTGGAGTCCAGGTAATGTACTGTAAATATGGTATAAGGGTGAGCGGTATGACTACTTATATTACATAATAAATATCTTTGCATGCTGCATGTACTGTATAACAATATGCGCTGACATATTTCACCAAAAAAAGAAAATGTAATCAATCTGGCTTCATAAGTAATTTGATATTGAAATGTTAAATAATCTAATTGCGTTTCTTATAACCAAAAATCTAGTTTAACCAATTTCAACTTCATTTGGCAATTCAGTTTTATATACTGTAGTTTAAATTTGAGAGACTTTTAAAGCCAATTTGATTTAACTTCAAATTGAAAAGTATTATTGTAGGTTGTGATATTATACATACAGTAATATGTAAATATAATGTATATGTTTCAGATGAACATTCATTTCTCTTTCACTTTAGCTCCACCCCACGATTTCCATTTATTCTTCTGTTTTCTATGAACACGACAGGTTCACCTTTCACCTTTTTTGTTGACATGCATTTACTGACGTCCAATGCATTATTATCTTTATATAGTTAAGAATGTTTTAACACTGTTAGATATATAAACAATCCTATGTGCGTGTTAGTTTAATTTGCATAGGATGCCTCTTTCACAAACTGCCACTCATCATTAATGTTTTTGCATGTGTGAAATCTATCCCGTTGCCCATTAGAGAGGCCTGTTATCAGATGCAGACTAGCGCGTGGCCACTGCAACGATATGAATCTTAATACACAATCTTGGGGAGCAGGTGGTTGCTAATGGCATGCAGAATGGACTGAAACTTTTAGTAAATGCACCTTTGAGATGATTCTGGTGTCATTATACCACTTCACTTCTGTTAGCATATTCTATGACCTCTTCTGGCTTTCTTTCCAACAGCCGTAAAAGCGTGTAATTTCTGTGCCACTAGTGTCACCAAATGGAAATGCGAAATATACGCTAATCACACAAGTTAATACGAAACATCTTCCCCATCTGTCAGATATTACTTAGAGAAATAGGTTGAGCTAGCAAATCTATGAATTTATTTTAGGGTAAATCGACATATGAAAGGCATACTTACAGCATGTCTCGCTATATGTTAAGATGGGATATCATTTTCTACACTGAACTGTCGATACAGTATGTTTTTGATGAAAATGTCAGTTTGACATCATGCGATCTCAACCCTAACTAAATACTTCAAAAAACGTACTGAAAACGTCAACATGCTGTATGTTATTTAGAGATGCAAGCACATGGACAGAATTGGAGCATTAAGGAAAAATGAGCACGGAGGCTAATATGAGTTGTTTAATTGACAATAGCATTAACTAAACATTTGTGATGCGCTCATTGGCTATCAATAACCATTGTACAAATGAACTGTGACTGGTTACCTCTGGAACTAATGAACACATTTCTGTTGTCAACAGAAAAACGTTTAGAAAGGGCCTTCTGAGACACAACGATCCTAAATGGTCCATTATGATGTTTTTAAAGCAGAAATACGCTATACTTGCTGTGTCCTGATATTTTTATTGGTTGTGTGATTAGATTAGTTGCTTTGACGGTATAGTGACCATTTGAGTCTATGTCATGAGAGAACATGTTATTATGTGAATTTGTAATTGCCATAGAGCATTGTAAGACGCATCCGAGTAAATATCCAAGGCAGTGCCTTATTGCTTTTAAAAAGGATTACAGCTAGTTAGTGATGTGCCATCCTTCAACTGGGATGTAAAGTCCCTGTAATAATAAACTAGGGTAAATAGTTGACCACTATGGATGCTGCACAGCTGATTTGCTTTATCCACCAATCAGCATGCAGCGCCAGAACTATATATAAGAGTTTGGTTCCAAAATGAGATAACCGTTTTAAATTGTTTTAAAAAATCATGTTTTTATAGTGTTTTTATTGTGTTAGTTAGCTGTATTTTTCTAGTTATCATGGTTTAAATCAAAACAAACCAACTGCAGTTTGATTGATATTCATTGGAATGCACAACAAAAAAACATGATTCTTGAAAAAAAGATTTATACGGCGTTTTTCTCATTTTGGAACAAAATATATTTTATAAAGAGATTGTGGGGAGCAGGGCAGGACGAGCGCCGTGAGGGATAGGCGCGAGGCCGGTCATGTGAGTGATAATTGGAATCAGCTGTGCACAAACCGGTCATATCTCATGGAGGAGATCGGGAGCTGAAGAGGACGAGCGGCAGGACTGTTGACGAGAGAGGACCGGGCCCGGACATATGTGTAGTTTGTGTTTATGTTTTGTGGCCGGCAGTCAACCTTGAGGTGGCTGCCGGTCTTTTACTTCTGTGGTATTGTTTATTTATTGAATGTTCGCCGGTTCCCGCCTCCTTCCTTCCCTGTGTCTACTAACTGTGTTACATTGGTGCCGAAACCCGGGAGGAAGGAGAGAGGCATGTGTTAAGTTTGTGTTTATATTCTTGGGGCCGGCAGTCTACCGTGAGGAGGCTGCCGGTTCTTTACTTCCTTGTTATTATTTATTTGAGTTGATTAAGGTTCGTTTTATGTTCGCCGGTTGCCACCTCCTTTGTTGCAGAGATTTTTACAGATTCAGGTTTTTTTTATTGACCACATCTGGTAAGGTAAATTTTTTTTATATTTTACCTTTTTAAATCAAATTTAGAATTCAAGACAGTATTAATTATGAAGTTAACTAGTTAGTCACGTAATTAAATGATGTAAAATGTGGAATAGAATAAAATGTATTTTTAATATGTGATAATAAATCGGGGATTGTGGATGTACTGGAACAGATGGAACAGAAATACATTAATAACATACATCCTAAAATATATTGCAAATAAGTTAGTTTGTGAAGTTAAATCATTAGTTATAGTTCTATAAATGTACAAAATAATATTTTCTTTTTTTATTTCTGTTTTGTGTGCCATGCATATGTTGGTGTGTTGGTGATAGTTACTCAACACATGAAACATCAATTCCATAAGCCTTTTACAAAATAAGATTTGAATTTTAAATCTTTAACTCAATACAGGTTTTGTTAGATGTTGAATTCTTCGTGTTTTATGAAGAGCGCATTTATCGGCCATTGTAGAAGCCAGGGGTGTACAGCTTGTCCTGTTTTTGTACAGAGTTTATTCGTGACAAAAAAAATTTTTATTGTAATTTTTAATTTGTGCATTTGCACAAAATCGTACGTGTAGCATCATTTGCTGCAAGTCATGTAGGAAGGATTGGATGAGTTAAACACACATGACCTCAACCACACTTTCACAATTACTTCAGGAAAATTTGTTTTTTCTTCTAACCAGAAGTTATCTAACAATTTTTCAACCAGACCTTCTGGTTTGGGGGCTTAAATAAAAGGTGCATGCTGGGAACAAATTTGAATGATAACAAGTTGTAATTGTGAATGTTCACTGTAGAATGTGCGTGCAGTCTTCGAACTGTTAATGTGTTCTGTGCAAATGGCGAAAAAAGCTTACCTGAATATCGTACTCATTTACATTTAGTCATTTAGCAGACGCTTTTATCCGAAGCGACTTACTGTACAAAGAATTCAGGGAGCAATAAGCGATATATGATAGGTGCTAATACAAAGTAACTAGTTTCATCAAAAGCTAGACCACTACCCGTTAAGAGAAAGAGAGAGGGTTAGTGTTGTTTTTCTTTTTTTCATTTGTCTGTCAAGTATTCACAGAAGATGTAGTTTGGTTGTATCAACTTGCTTGAAGGACCAAAAACTAGACTGAATGATAAAAGAACGACAAAACACACATATAAAGCATGAATTACACAGCTAATGCACACCCTTACTCTTCATTATCCAGCTCTAAAAAACACTTTTTTGTCATGAAATAAACAAACAAATAAATGGCATATTAATATTTATGAACACATATAAATTGGCCAACCTCTCTGTTCTCCATTACCTAAAATTTCTTGCATAAATATTCCATCTCGACTAAAGATATTTCCTGTAAAACCACACTACATTCCTCTAATGATTTTGTGATTCACGACTGGGAATTGTGTTGTGTTGACATTTAATTACGTACACAAACAAAAATAATAATACAGACTTTATGGAATGCGGCACGTTAATTCGTATCTCTGTTACAGACCTGTAATTAACATAATGCCCCATCTTCTCTTAATTAACTCTGTTGATCTAATTAACAACTCCAGCATGCTTCTGCACATCGGCTTTAATTGAAAGCATTAAGTAAGGCATTGGGTAGATGGGTCTTTTTTGAGAATTAGTTACATTAAGATCAGTCTAATCTTGATTTTCATTTATTTGCATGAAAGCTACATTAATGAGCTATTGTAATGGTGACTTACGTGTATTACCCGTGGAGATTGATTTGAGCCGGTTTTCAGCATACTGTAGCTTCTTTTTGTGTGCATTTGAAACATTTCACACGATCCAGGAATACATATTTTGGGGGCCAACCTCTTTTTTTGTGCTAATGAGGATCTTAATAAAAAATGTTTACTGCTGAAACTCAGCAGGTATTTTAAAACTGTATACAGCCGTGTACATTTCTAGGTGTATCGTGGCCATTCCTGTCTAGTGTCTGTTGAATTTCAACGAAATGAAACATATGAGTGACATAAATGTATCCAACAACAATGTGAAAGACTAACCGAACGACAAGACGCACGGAAACTGTGATAAAAATCAAGGTTAGCACATAATGTTTTTGAGCTTTTTCCTAAATGTTGAAATACTGATGTTGAATTGCTTATGTTATTTTATCTGCAAATAGAAACAATGGCCGTTTCTCGATATGCATTCTTCGACGGTCTTCTGTCCTCGTATTCTCGCTCTTACGTCATCAATAACCATCAAAGCCCGTTCCAATGCTCAAGAACACAAGAACAGAGAACGCATGAAAGTCCCTGGATGTGTTCTCGATATCAAGGATGCATCGAATGCAGCCTTGCCCGAGTACGGAATCCGCTTGATGTCCCAGAAGTCATCCATGCAAGTTCGTTCTTCCGAGGCTGCCTCGCAAGATCGGTCTCCACAAGAACACAAGTCTGTTTTTTGCGTTCTTGCCATTGAGAAACGGTCAATATTTTTATTTCGAATTTGGAAAAGTATTGTTAGTAGTTTACAAAATGAAACACAAATTATAACCTATTACTAGTATACTTTGCCACATGGCGTGTGTTTTTCTGATTTTAAACGCATTTCTAGATTAATGTGCCAGCTCTAGTTGACTGCTATTAAAATGATAATAGCTATGGTATTGTGTTAACATGATATTATTAGCCTAATTGTATTATTGTTTTAAAAACCAAACTTTACTACTTACTATTCTGTTCAGACTATTAAGAGAATTTACATTAAGGCTACTATGAATTGATATATGCCCTTGTTCTCCTTTTATCTTACTCTTATACCGCATTTATACAGAATCAACATCAATAACTTACATATAACTTACAAAGAATCTTCGCCTCTGGTGATTCTTATAATAACAGAACAATTTAACATGAGAAGCACTCAACATACTGTATAGTAGTTTCTTCTCTCGCAGGTAACTGCCTATGCATCTGCAGCAATGTTACACTTTAATGACGGCTGAATACTTACAGTGAAATTACATGCTTTATCTTTAACCACTTATTACGTGATGCTCTTTTCTTGACAGTGCCCTTACAAAATGTACCATGGTTTTACTATAGCATCTGATACTAAAACCATTGTTAATAGATGTACTGAATTTCAGTACCATGGTATTACATGGTACAGTTACAGTAATATGGTACTGCTACAATACTTTTAGTAAAATATCATGAACAGAAGGTATATAATAATTTTAGAAATGCTACATGCAAGATAGTACAGACCATAGTATTACCGTTTGGCACATCAAAGTAAGATTTTTCCACAGAGTACCACAGTCTTTTTTAAATGTAGATGACTCAAAAAATATAATTGCAGTACCATAGTCTAAAAATAATGACTATATATGCAGAAACTTACATATATATTGGACGATTTTGGTAGTGTAATAGAGAGCCTATGCATCTCTACAAGCAAAGCAATGCAAATACACACAGAGCCTGGGTGATATTTATTCATCTAAAGTTTAGATGAATAAATATCACAACAGAGCTGGACTTATGGGGCTGAATGTAATTCTGTTGTGAAGTGCATGCGCTATCAGAGAGTTATGAGAGCAATGGCAGCCGGCAGGCAAGGAACCACCCAAATAGCCTTTTACACCATATCTCCAGTAACATTATAATGCAGGTAGGAAACACGCACGGCTGCTTAGCCCTCACGCTCCACTGCATCTCCACAGCCTCTCAGCGCGCTGCGATATGACCACGCATTCCCCTTCACCTTAGTTACATATTGAAGTCTGTAAAGGAACTGAATGTGTTGATTCGGGGCACAGCTCGAGCATATTGCCCATGCATTCAACTCGGAATAGCTTCTGTCAAAGGCTGCATGGTCCGGACCGAGAAATAGGTTGGGGCGGATGAAGCGGGGCTTTGATGCATAAGCCCATCTGAAAGAGGGTATATTCTGAAATAGAGATTTGCTTTTTCTCATTTTACCTCTGTCCTTGGTGCATCATGGTGTGCCTAAGTTAGTATCTGGCTACTTTCCGACTGGCACACACTGCTTCTGTTTACTTTAATAATGAATTAAATACTTAAAGATCGGGTGACATGCCATTTCATGCATTCTGACTTCTTAACTCTGTTAATCGTGCTGGCTTCTCGTGCTTAACATGGTCAACTTGTTATGAGTTGGACGTATGACGTAGTATTTCTGTGCTTGATACACTTCCCCAGCACTCCAACTCGTTTCAGAAAGTTTTTTATAAGTCTGGATCTCTGTTTTGTAACAGGGATCCTATTCCTTTTATTGGGCAGTTCTCATGGAAAAGAACAGCAACAGCACGGCAAAATAAATAGCCTGCTTATCAAGATTGGCTGTGCTGTGGGCCTGCAGCTGCAACTTATTACATTAGCGATAGTGAGATCAATTGTGTGTTTGTTTGGTCACCGCATTTCAGTGATGGATGTTATATATATGACAAATATAACACTGGATTTGGAGATCGTTTGAAACTGATAGATGGTGCGGTCCCAGTGCTAAAAGATGCGGGACTTAAACTGTGGGCGGTAAGTCAAACTAAGTCATACGTCTGTGTTTTGTAGGCAATAGGTGTGTATGTGCATAATGTAATAAACACGAAAGGATTAATGCGATGATGTGTTGTGTGCTCGTGCTGTAGTTCCGCCGCCCCTGCCTGCCTCCAGCAGCTTGTCTTTTTCCGGAAATAATCGTACAGCTGTTTCTTTCTTTTATAAAATACTCTTCGAAGATACAACATATGCAATACTACTGAACAGGTACTCAAGATTAATATGTGATTGGCAGAAACTGCGTGTTAATGTAATCTTTAATGTAGGTCACTTCTAGGTTAAGTGTTAAGATTAGTGTTAAATGTTAAGATACCTTGGAATTAGCACCTATTGTTTTATTGCACCTGTATGACATATAGCTTTATTGCTCCCTGAACTCTCTGTAAGTCGCTTTGGAAATGCAGGGTACAATGATATGTTTATTAATACACAGAGAGAGAGATCGCAGACAAGAGTCACAACTACTGAGACAGAGAAATCACAAAGCTCGGGAGAGACTGGGACAACAGGATTAAGCGCTCGGCCGAGGAGTGATGAGGGCAGGGTATATACACAAATCTAAATGTAATAATTTTAAGGACCTTTTTTAAGACTATTTCCATTCATTTTAAGACCTCTTCATCACCACTTCAAGTTTTAATTGAACGTTGGCGACACTTTAACTTACATTTATTAACATGTACATTTACATTTTTTATATACTGACTGTAGATAGCACAATTAAACAGTCTTAGTTTGTGATAACTCCTTATTAATGTAACATGAATCAGAAAGGTGGGAACGAATCCACAGAGAATTAATTGAGTTACTAAGCTAGTGCAAGGTTTATTAGGAAGAGAATCGAGGCTATGCTAATCGCATTCCGACACAGAGCAGTACACCTCATGGTTATTCTCACAGACGGCGCTCAGCCATGGTTTCAACTCTTTATCCTCAAACCATTTGCCAACGATGTTGTTTAACAACCGGGTGTAAATAGACCTCCCACTACTATTAAATTCCAGCAAACTGTAGCATATGTCCTCTTTCTACAAATATGAAAAGATGGCATTCAAGACTTTTTAATACTTTTTAAGGGCGTTCATTTTCTGTAAATTTATTTATCAACTTTTAATACTTCTTGAGACCCCACGGACACCCTGGAGGGAGATGGCTGGGGAAATGGCCCAGGCGAACAGAGGCGGCTGAAAGGAGAGGTAAAGGAGATAACCTCCTGGCAGTCCTAGACTCGTACAGCGAGAGAATCTTGAGAGAGGAAAAGACCTACACAGGGGGTGACGTGAGTGATGGTAGTGAGGGGGCTTCCTGCGAGCAACAAGGCGGCAATGGGCTCGATGAGGGGTACGGCCGGAATCTTCCTCTCTCGGGCCATGGCAGCATCGATGACGTTCACCTCGGCTACCGAGTCGAGTAGTGCATGACCGGTGTGAGGGGATCCTTGGAAGAGCAGTCTGAAGGGCAGCTGGGGCGGCTAGAAGGATAGGTTGCGAATGGGATGGCCTTCTGTCTAAGGCTGCATGGTCCGGGACTCCGCGAATTACTGGTGGGATCTGACTTTTAGTGGGCACTGGAGAACCGTTTGCGAGCTGTTCCACAGTACAGACAGAGGCCCTGGGCCAGACACGGTTGCTTCTGCTGTGTGGTGAGGCAGAGGCGATCCAGCAGTATGGGCTGGATTCAGAGAGATAGAATCCACTTGGGACAAGATGAGCCTTCCCAAAATTGGAAAAGAGGCTGCCGCGATGAGGGAGAAGAGCCACTGCAGGGACTTGATTTCAAGTGTCGAGATGTAATCCACAGAGGGACCGAGAGACACGGTCCGAGGGAGTGAGAACTTCCACACTCGAGGTGAGAGCGAGAGCCGTGGTCTTCGGAGCAGCAATCTACGGGCAAAGAAAAGGCAGAACACTGTGCAGATGCCTCTGCAGCTCTGGAGCCTAAACAAGACTAGATATATAACTGGTGATATAACTAGTCTAACAACTTTACTAGACTAGGCAGTCAGGGTAGCAATGAATACTAACGGTCTGACACAGGACAGAAAAACACAGGGAGTTAAAGTGAAAGTGAAGAATGGTGTGAGGTGTTGAAAGGATAACAAGGAGGGCAGGGCACACACACATGGATTCCGAGCAATAGGATCTCTCAGAAAAGAGTAAAACGCAAATATGCTTTCTGAAAATCAATTTACAGCCCAGTCAACGTTTCAGTTCCACAATCTATCCCTCTGTTGTCTCAATACTCCCTGAACAATGTGTAATTACGGTTTAATTATTTGAATTATCAGTGTTGGAAATGTACTTTTGAGGCTTCAATAGCCTCCATGGCCACTGGAGCTGGTCAGATGCTCACACGCGTGCTAATTAAATGGGCAGAGTCTCTGCACAGATCATTGGCCACTGCTGATAAAGGCATGACGGGATGGGCTATGTAAATCAAGGACAACTATCCCAGCAAATTACATGTGGCCATTAAATCAAGACATATTCTCTAGAGATGAACCATCAGTGTTCACAAAGACGATCACTGAAGCTAATGCAAACTGGGGAAGTGAATCTCACGACAAACATTTCCTTTAGAAAATACATATTTTCTTTAAAGACATTTTCTTTAACATTAATTTCCACGACAATACATTCTGATGCTCCTATTTTTTAAGAGATTTTTATTATGATTATTATTAGGAATACAATCATCTTAAGAATCAATATAAATGAAAGAAGGCAACAAACACAACTCGTGTTTAAATATTTTATGCTACACTATTGAAATATATATCAAACAGGACCCGCAAACCTTTCAAAAGATTCACCCATTGATGTACATAAATGTGATTTAAGCACCATCTTGCGATGTAATATTTTGATCATTGAACTGCATTCTAAACAAGGTGAACTAGAGGTGAACAAACCAATAAAATGAGCAGACAGGCTATAAAATGAACACTATATATCATCATTTGAATAACAATGTTGCATACTATTCCAATGCATGTGGGGCGTTGCCAAAGCTTCTGGGAATGTCAAACGTGTAACTCATTGGAGCTCTGGTTCGGAAAAACATTCTTCGGCACACAATGCGAAGCTGCTTTTGGTATGGAGGTCTCCTCCTGCCTGCTGTGGAATAACCATATCAAGTAGCAAATGTCCTTCAAGCTTTTGTCATAAAGCCGATGCACTGCAATGATAAGCACAGCATGCTATCAATCACACGTCCTGTGACTGTCAGCTCACGAGAGCGGTTCCCGTCTGCCCATGAATCATACCATAGACCAAAATCTGAGCGCTTTAATAGTCATCCTTCCCCAGCCCACTTCATTGGATGCGGCGACTGTAATAAGTCTTAACTATTTTGAATGATTACGACCAATTTCCTGTTAGAATAGACTCGAGAGCGTCTTTATGACTGAGGCGGTGCAGTGCATTATGGGGGAGCGAATAGTGTCCACGCTCACGCTTTCTAGTAAAAAAAAGATGGTTACTAATCGTATTTTATTTCCAGTGTGCTTTCAGTTAATAATCTTCGACAGCTATTTCATTCGGGTACAAGCTAAGAGTATGAAGGACATGTCATTACCTTGAGCGTTAATTACTCTTACACATCAGCTTTTAAGCACCTTTTTTTCATCACAGCGGCCGCAGCGGGACATAAAGAAAGAGATAACCGCGGCGCCGGACCAATCAAGATCAAGAATATTAAAACAAAGACGACGTGCTCAGAAGGTTCACCTTCAAAGCCGGACTAATACATTTGCCTGCAGAACGGAGATTGATTCCAATCAGCCTATTTTGCTGAAGGTCTTAAGGCTCGGAAAGAGACACGTGGGCCAAACAATAAATGAACATTATCACCTTGTGGCATCTCAACCCTTGCTGTGACTTCTTTCACGGGCCCTCCGCACCAGTCAAGGGCTTTAAGAGTTCATGCACGGGATAATTAGAAAAACCCAAAAGCTGTCTGATCCACAGATGGTGGGGTCGATAGACGCTTTCATTATTACACGCTGAGGGGTTTGAGTGAAGCATCGATAAATTAACATCAAGAGACTCATAACTGCGACTTCTGGATCTCTTTTACTTTGTCCTTCAAATGTTGCGCCGCTTTCAACGCGTGTTTCATAGATGTCCCCATTCAACAATTCACTCGTCTCACAAGGATTAGATGATGTTTTAATGGTACACTTTAGAGATTTCAAAGAGTAGAGTGAAAATATTAAAGCGTGTTACAATATAGAAAATAAATGATTGTACTCACAGGTTAATGCAGTTGTGGCTAAGTATGAAACTAACTTTGAAAAATTTATGTCTTAAATATGCGGCCGCTTGCTACAAGATCAGCAGACTCGGTTGCCATCTTTAAAAAACGCCTAAAAACGCATCTCTGCCGTCAACACGTTGCTGATTGATTTTTCCTAATTCTCTTCCCTTTCCTTCTTTATAAAAAATAAAAAATAAACTTACTAAGTGTCAGGAATTGAACCATAGAACCTTTGATTAAAGCCATAAAACAAATGACAGACATCTGAGTAAGACCAATGATGAAGCCATTGAATACACATTAGTAGGGAACTCTGCGTTATAACAAAAGGGAGGGAAGGAAATCTATCAATGTCTGTTTCATTCCTGCTGTACAGCACATTTTTGTTGCCTACCTGTACATTGTGCATATAATATATACTACATTAGATAAGATATTAAACGTATACAAGTTTTGTTTATCATCAAGTAAAATATGCCGCAAGTGCGCACAAATAGAGACCAACGCGGTCCTGTGCTGGAACCTTTTTGTCCTCACAGCCCGCATGGCTCATGTTTGCTTAACAACGGCAGATACAAATATGAATATGAATTGCGATAAGTCGAGTCAGCTTTATTAATGTAGCGCTTTTTGAAATTTGTATTGTTACAAACCGTATTGGGCATGTAATTTTGAAATAGTAATTGGTTATAGTTACTAGTTACTTCTCACAAATAGTAATTTAGTAACTGAGTTACATCATTATAAAAATAACTTATTACCAGGGAATGTAACTATTGAGTTGCCTTTTAAAATGTTCAGACATGTCAAATAACTCATTATTAAATATGTTAAATGAATGAGATGGAACTAAATCGAATAAATTATTTATATAAAACACTAAACAGCAATCTACACTATTTTAATGTTGGTGTGGGTCAATGTGAGAGACACCTATTAAATTAAGTATTTTGTATATCATTAGTAAATATTATCATTACTAAACTGGAACAATGAAACACAATAGAATCGTTCTGAAATGTTACCATTTATTGCACAGACCACAACTGGTCCACAAATGAGTCTAAGAATAAATGATGCTTCTAAAGACATCAACTTCACAACAGCTAGACATACTGTACTTTACTACTTATTTTTTGTAGTTTCTTCCAAAAGTAAACAGTTTAAGAACAAGTGCTCTTAATGTTTTGACTGCTTTCCGTGCATACTTTAGATGGCATTTTAGGAGACAGAATATTGAATTACTCGCAGTTAGTTTTACAGCGCAGCATGGATGTATCTGTTTTCAGCACGTTTCTGTGTGGATAGGCAGCATTTGGAAAACACTTGGAAACTCAGTTTTCAAAGGGAAACGTGTGGATAAGGTCTCAGCTACTTATTTTGTTGCTAGGGAATAAGTTGCACGTTACATACACATTCCTTGTGTTCCACCGACCATAACGAGTGAAAAGTAGTGCTTATATGTCCATTTTGCGAAAGCTAAATTTTGATTTTTTTGCTCTTGCAAAACCCGCTTTGGACAGCTTAAACCAGCTAAGGACTAGCACATTACCAGTTTAAACCAGCTTCAGTCAGCTCAAATATAGTAATGCTGAATTTTATTGTTATTAACGGTAACGGCATTGTAACAGGGTAAACCGTTAGTAACGCTGTTTATTTATAACCCCGTTATTCCCATCACTGGTTACCAAAGTAGCTGTACATGAAACATTAAAGTAACACAAGTTAAAACAAAAAAAGTGAAGTGTGTCAATAAATAAAAAGAAATACTAATTCAAGCCATTCTTCCCTATATATTTTTTCAAAAATTGCACAAAAAATTTATTCATTTACATACAGTAAATTTCAATCCCTGAGCTTGACCAGAGAATATTTTTCAAGGTCCGATAACACTTTGTTTGACATACAAAAAATATTTTAACGTTATCTTAATCGCGTGACAACCCAACTTCAACCAGCACATGTCATCAAAGGCAAACCAAGTCCTTATTGTTTTTTGGGTAATTACCCCATCATTCCATGCTTCCGTGCATCTGACCATCATTCAGGGAAATCACACTCTGAGGGGAGCGGTTAAGCAGCTCATCGCTCATTTTGAGTAATTGTGCAGGTGAATTGTAAGTAAACTCTGCGAGCGTGCTCTGTTGCTCGAGTACCAGATGCCAGCCAAGCTCGCCAGTATGCGGACATGTGACCGCCTCATTAAGCTGTGAGGAGTGAGCCCATTGGCCCTTTCACGCCAGAAGACTGAGGCTCAGTCAAGCCAGGCGTCCCATTGCCCAGACGGCTACCGATCAGGGAAGCCGGCCAGTTGGGACGAATCCTAATTCATTACAGGGAGGCGAGAATGAGAAAAAAATGCAAGGCCAGCATTGACGAGCAGGCCGCAGGGAGCCGGCATTGATATAAGTGGAAGGAAAACTGTTTCCTCTAAGCAGCAGCTTATGAAAACATTGAGCAACAATTACTGTAATGAGAATAACTGGGGCGGCAAAGGATGCGGACAAGCTGCGTGCATCTGGCTAATGCAGCTGGTTGCAGGGGTGAAGCTCCGGAGAAACGGCCTTTTCATTTGTTTTCGACCTGTCAGTCTACCGCATATGGTAGGATGGGCAAAGAGACCATGGTCGCATTTGGTCGATGATCTCATTGTGCATTCGCATTGCTGTTCGATATGCAACGTGCTAGATTTATTACTTGTCAGATAGCAAGTCCTCCTTCAGGTGATTGGTTAGCAGGTGTAAATTGGATTCTATTCCTGTCCTGACTGACCAGATCGACCGGCTAGCATTTACAGAGTTTGTTATCGCTTTAGCATTTACAGATCAAAACGGCAATGAAGTTGTTCACTTGTAGGAATTATTATTCTGTTTTTGCTCACGAGCCGACGTAATATTTATGAGGCCAACCAGATGCTGCTTCATAACAATCTTGTCAAATGTGATTAAACTCTCTCTGACACACAACAAAGTTGAGCGCGTGCAGATTGCTCTTGTTGGCCGAACTGTGATTACATGATAGGATTCGGTTATTGCGGCTAATAACATTAGCATTTACGCGTATTGCCCTGTTCAGGTTGTTGGTGCAAACAGGTGGTGCGGCAAACAGGTAGCAAATGTCCTCATTTAGTTGAGACTGCCGGTTTGAATTCAGAACAGATGTTTTTTTGACGTACAGAAGTTCTTCAAGAGTCTTCAACAGAAGTTTGCTATTAAATTTGATTGATATCTTTCCAGGTATGTTAGAAAAGCTTCGCCTTCATGCACACTGGGAACCTTGCGTAACAGATGCTGCCCTAAAATGCGATCTTCCAACAGTGAATCTACTATTTGTGAAAATATTTTTTTACAGACACATGGCTATATCTGTCAACTCGCATTAATGTTACTTTCTCCCCATCCGCAAATCATTAAGGTTTCCACACATATTTTCGAAATCCACCATCGATTTATCACGTAACCGTACAAATAACCAAAATGTTATGTCCAGATATACCAACGTGCCATCCCACCATTTATATTATTATTCAAGCGTACCACATACATGGCATAATTTAAGTCTGAGCTGTGCGATTTGCTGCCATTTTAATTTCGTCTGTCTGGCAGACTGGCTGTATTTTACCGTCCTGTATTGAGTCCTGCCCTTAATGTTCCTATTAAATCACGGAGCGAGATTAAAACTGAAGAGGCCAACACAGATCAACAAGATGTACAGTACTGTGGGGTAGCTGGGCTTCACAAACCGAGATGGATGGCCTTCGGTTTGGGCAGGATGCGACGCCTCCATTGGGTGGTTTGGCCTACCGGAGACCATAAATCAGGACGGCAGCAGAGGTCTGGACTCAGGTGGTGTAATGATCCAAGCAGCATGTGGTCGACCTCTTCTCGGCCGCAAGGTTCTAAGGGTCTGCTCTCTGCGTCCACCTCGCACTTTGTCATTCATCACTGCTCGCCTGATGACTCAGGGACTGTGAGTGCATCTTCATGGACATTGTGTAAAGATAACTGAGCAAAAAAAGATCCTTACTTGAGTCTTGTGGCGGGTTGCATACTGCTAAAAAGGTTGTGCAAGTTAGTCAGCAATTTTTCTCCTTGAAGACATGAAGTCATAACTTTCTTTAGTCAGTTTCATAAAATGTAATCATAGTCTAATTTGAATTTGAAAAGACTTCAACCAATTGCTAGCAGGTCAGACGAGTTCTTAACTGTCTTAGTGACTACGTATGTTTATGCAACCGGCCACAGACGTGTGGAGGGGTTCACAATCTATTTTCACTGTGCATGCATAATGATTTAAAACTTTAACAAACAGCATTTTTGCATGAAAGCACTAGTTTCAGACAGGGTTCTGTGGCACCATCATACTGTATGCTAAGATCTAGATATTCAAGTGAACTTTACAGATAACCAAGTCAATATTTTAATGACCACATGTCTATTTCTCTGTAGTGATTAAATCGTAAGTTGACATAAATGGTCATTTATCAATTCTTTTAGCCTAATTCTATCAACTGCTTGCTCAGGCCCAAATTTGTATTCTTTACATCAATCACTATGCAGAGGATTATGGGATATCATAGATGATAGAATACTGTACAAACCGTTCTCCAAACCGACCAGATGAAGGAATTCTGAATCATTTCTTGATTTACCCTTCACCATTCATCAAACCATATTAAAACCACAAGAGAAAACATCAGTTACTATAAGATGTCCCTAAATAATAAACAAAATTAAACATTTACTGAAAATACACTTTTCTCCCCTTTTGTGTGAAATATTGAAGGACTCTTTAGTGATGTAACAGCCATGAATCATGATCTGCTTCTATTGGACAGTATTCTTGGCCTTGAAATGAGGTCCCTCAAATTCAATTATTGTTTATACAGATTATACAAGATTATACAGTCTGAATTTGTATATCTACCTAACGTGAATTCTGTCGAGAGTACGCCAACGTGACCTTAAAGCTAACAAACATGAACTAAATCCAATGATAATATTAAAGGCGCACACTGTTCCTTTCAAACAAAAAGGCTCAGACGAATGAGAGAGAGAGACAGGCATAAAAAAGACAGTGATTGAGAGAAGAAAAGACGCACGCTGGGAAATCACTCTGCCTAATGGGATTTTTTAATGGGGTCTCTCTATTAGTCTCTCCTCATCTTCACGAGCAGAGAGTCTGTACTGCTCCTTGTTCATTAAAAGACAGATTTTTATGACACATCATATTCCTCATTGCTTCCACATCAACATATTATGTATCCGAAAGATTGTCCTTGCCAATTAGATTTCTCCGCACAACAAAAAACATAAAGAGACTAATGTCATTTTCAGCACTATTTACACTACACAGATCATCAATTGTAAAATAACTTACTTCAGACAACACGTACGTAGTTGCAGCTGTACATGTGTTAAGGGTCGGGGTAAGTGCCAAACTTATTTGACTTACTTTCTTTGCAGTACACAAAATAATATTTTTTGAACAATGTTGGTTATCGAGCAATGGTACCCATTCACTTCTATTGTACAGTAGAGACACAAAACCAGTGCAAGTCATTGGGTAGCGGTGTTGTTCGGTTACCAACATTTAAAAACTTTGTGTTTTGCAGAAATAAAGTCATACAGGTTTGAAATGAATGGGTGAATAAATGATGAAAAACATTTTATATCTGGTTGAACTATGCCAACATTTATGTATCTTAAAGCCTAATGCTCCCTGGTCACTCGGCATCAACATCACTTCTACCAAATCTACATTTTAAACTTTATTAAACTTTACAAAAACATAAAAACTATGAATGAATCTCCATCTAAAATGTTACACCAACACGCAATTCATTTTTTCTGAATTTACTGTTTAAAGAAACGTGTTAACGTGAAATGATCATTTCTTCGAAATTCTAAATGAAAATAATTTGTTTAATTGCTAAATTGATACAGGACAAACTGGACAATATAACAAAAAGATGTAACGTTTGTGAATACTCCAAAGAAAACAAGTTCATATTCTTGTTTAAAAGACATAATACTATTGTTTTTACACGGATTTTAGGATAAATTCAAAAATAAATATATAGGCCTAATGGAATAAGCTGGATTTGTTTTGTTTATTCTCTTGTCTTTTAGATTGCTTTTGGGGACTTGAGGTTTGTTTCTGTTGAAATTCATTCTACACAGTACACGAAGAAATTCTGATTCAAAGGCAAAACTGGAGTGGTCTTACAAATAAGAGAAAGCTTTTGTTTACCACCACAGTCCACAACCTTTTTTGAGGCATTTAACCTGAACCTTATTTTATCCAAATTGAAGTGCTAAAATGCTTGCTTTCGGTTTTTGCCCACTAAAATACATTATTACTGCAATCTATTTAGGACCAATGTGCAGTTTGGTACCCTAGATTGTTTTATGACTATACTGCATGCTTGTTGTTAAACACAAGAACTCTCCATTTGCTTTTGTGTAAACAGTGGAACACATTTTGTCTACGGCTGTACGCATGATTCAGCAATAATTACAATTTGTCCTTTATTGATAGTTATGGAGGCATCGCAATTTTTGATTAAGAACCCACATTAAATTGCTTAGGTGAAAATGCGGCAATAGTCGTTCCAGATTTAGAATTAAACTCGCTGCCTTTCTCTGGAAGAGAGATATTTTCTTGATTGTAATTTCACACAATGGAGCAAGGATTATTACTGACGATTCATGCAATTTACTACGATAAGAAAAATGTTTATCATGCAGTCCTCATGTCATGACACTTTAATATTTCAACCCTAAAACAGGAAAGCTTGTTTGAGAGCATAGATTGCATTGCTGTATTGTTTTCATGGTAGTTAATCCTTTCAATCCATTACTTGCTTTCTTTCCATACATTTATTTTCTTGTAGGAAAGTATACATTCGGGAAAACAATAAGAGACCAATTTAAAGTTTTTTCTGAATTTACATGCATGTGTTTGGGTAAAATTTTCTTTTTTGTTTTATTGCGTGAACTACTATCAATATTTTTCCCAAATTTCAAATAACAATTATGTTTCTATTTGCATTTGCAGAAAATGAAAGTATAATCAAAATAACAGAAAGTCGCTCTGTATTTTTTTCAGACTGCAAAGAAAACAAGTTCATATTCACTCTCAAGCAATACCTTGATTTCTATCATGCTGTCAGTCTTTCACGTTGCTGTTGGTTGACTTTTTGCCCCTCCTGAGGTTTGATTTTGTTGAAATTCGCCAGACACTGAACTGGAATGGCTACAACTAGAAATGCTGATTTGAAATATACAATTTGGAATGATCTCTTATACACAGCACTGTATATAAAGATGAGAGGACCAGATTGAAAGCAACTTCAGTTGGATTTAAACTTTTTCAAGTAATTCTTTGGCCTTTAAAAGCTTTTATTGGGCAGGACAGTCAAGAGCTGATGGGAGATTATATAGGTGAGAGAGAGGGGAACAGAACCTGTGACCACGTTTAGAATTAATACACACGCATACATATACCTCACGCAATCTCTGTCTGTTTGCCGGTGTTCTAACAAATTATGCTACCCTATCAAATTTTGCTACCTCGATACAAAACAGGACTAACCCCTCCCTAAACTCAACCCTTTGGTGTGTTCATATATGTTTGGTTCGATAAAAACGAACTCTGTTGCGATCGCTCTGTTAGTGCGGTTTATTTGTGTAAGTGGCGAAGGAAAGGAAAAGATGTGGTAGAAAAGTGTACAAGCAATAGGGATAACCGCACCCTGGAGAGGATTGTGAAACAAAACCCATTCAAAAATGTGGGGGAGATTCACAAAGAGTGGAATGCAGCTGGAGTCAGTGCTTCAAGAACCACGACGCACAGACGTATGCAAGACATGGGTTTCCAGCTGTCGCATTCCTTGTGGCAAGCCACTCTTGAACAACAGACAGCGTCAGAAGCGTCTCGCCTGGGCTAAAGACGAAAAGGACTGGAGTGCTGTTTTCTGATGAAAGTAAATTTTGCATTTCCTTTGGAAATCAGGGTCCCAGAGTCTGGAGGAAGAGAGGAGAGGCACACAATCCACGTTGCTTGAGGTCCAGTGTAAAGTTTCCACAGTCAGTGATGGTTTGGGGTGCCATGTCATCTGCTGGTGTTGGTCCACTGTGTTTTCTGAGGTCCAAGGTCAACGCAGCCGTATACCAGGGAGTTTTAGAGCACTTCATGCTTCCTGCTGCTGACCAACTTTATGGAGATGCAGATTTCATTTTCCAACAGGACTTGACACCTGCACACAGTGCCAAAGCAACCAGTACCTGGTTTAAGGACCATGGTATCCCTGGTCTCAATTGGCCAGCAAACTTGCCTGACCTTAACCCCATAGAAAATCTATGGGGTATTGTGAGAGGACGATGCGATATGCCAAACCCAACAATGCAGAAGAGCTGAAGGACACTATCAGAGCAACCTGGCCTCTCATAACACCTGAGCAGTGCCACAGACTGATCACATTGGTGCCGTAATTCAGGCAAAAGGAGCCCCAACTAAGTATTGAGTGCTGTACATGCTCATACTTTTAATGTTCATACATTTCAAAAAATATTTTCTTTCTATTGGTCTTAAGTAATATTCAAATAATTACTTACGCAATATAGGGTAGCCTAATGTGCTGCTTGTTGAGAGATGGTCAGAACTCTTGGACCTAGTTGTTGTTATTTTGTGATCATTTTTGTAGTTTTTGTTTTGCCTTTTGTCTATTGCTTGTGTCACTTTAGAGACTCACGTTGAATGGCACAAATAAATTCACCCTAAAAATCTATGCTGATGTTTTCCTTGTCACTTGTGGCCTCCATCCACCAGGAGCATCCTGACAAACACCATGAGCCGGGACTTCATCTCGGGCACAGCCCCCCTACTTCGCATTGGCACAGACATGAGTCGACAGCTTTTATGTGTTTTGAGTTTGATCAGAGCCCACTGTGACACAGCTCTGAACCGTCAGCTGTTGATATTGAGATTCTTCCGTCTATATGGAATTAAACAGAGGAATAATCAACATGGTAATAAATGCCATATCTCAATGACATTTAATCGTTTCCTTTGTATTGTAATGCTTTAGTTGAACTAATTAATTTACCACCAACAGGAAAATCTGTTAAAACAGTGAACAATTTCCATAAATTTACTGTCGATTCATTCCAGGCTGCAGCGTAAACTGAGCATTGAGAATATTATTTGTACCTTGTTTCCTCTGTTTACGAACGCTCCAAGTCTGATGAAATACATATTAAAGCAGAGCTGATGCATAAATATGATTAATGATGTGTCTCTAGGGCTGCTGAAATTAATTACTATCTGAATGACGTTTCCTGACCTTGCCTTCCAAGAAACGAACTGTTAATCCCACGGGGCGACGGACGCCGTAAAACGTTTGATTGTCTTGGCGAACACATTGATTTCGAGAGTCTTTTGTTTCGCTCATGCTGAGTCCTTTGTGCATATTTGTTGTTTAATCTGCAATGATCAGTAATTGGGATCGGGCATGTTGCTTGTTCTACATTCAGCGCGACGTTCCTAACAAACGCTCGCCATCGTCAGATTTAAACAAGGAACGTTCCACAGAGTTTTCATTCTTAATTACGCCACTAATCGCAGCATTAATTTGCAATGCCTGCTGAAGGTAAACGTCCTTTTTGCATGGGGAAAAGACTGTGTGGCAATCATTAGCAGATGCCATCAGGACCTAATGGCGCTACAGCTCATTAAATCTGGTCTCCTGTGTCATGAGGTCCTCACAAGTGTGGGTACAGGGCCCTCCTCAACATATTTATGATTTGGATGGCGATGGTTTTGAGAACAAGGGAGCACCAAGAGTCACAGGCTTCTAATGGGTAACCAAAACCCATTTGCAAACTCTGTTGTGAAACTCATTGGCAGAGATGGCACTCTTGTACTGCTACATTCTGTTATGATGAAATCCGGTGAGAACTAGATCGAGACTGGGGCAGATGGTTTTCTTATCATGAATTTTTCTCTCATGTATGGAATGTTTAATTATATATTTATATACTATCTGTATATCATTTTCTCAGAGGTGGGAAGTAATTTAACTCTACCCAAGAACACTTTTTTCAAGTGTCTGTACTCATTGAAAACACTTTACTTCACCTACCTTTAAGTCAATTTTTTACCTTTAAGTACATTAAAAATCTACTTTCTTGCTTTTACTCAAGCAAAATGTTTGAGTAAACGTTCTTTAAATAAATTAGCTTGAAAGATTCTTCACAGCAATGCCATAGAAAAAACAGTTTTGGTTCCACAAAACCATTCAGTCAAAGGTTCTTTAAAGTACCATCTCTTTCCCACCTCCAATAATACGAAGAACCAATTTCTTTGCACCAATGAAACCGCTACATTGTTTTGCTATCTTTTGCATGCAAATGTGCAGCAAAAAACCCATACATTTGACCACATTGCCAGTGGTTTCTGTCGCTCATGTCACCCAAAAACGTGAATGGAAAGCAAATAACCTCTAATCGCTTCACGGCTGCCATTTACTTTGTAATTTAAACTATGCATCATTTTATTTATAAAAACCTAGCCCATGGCTCAGTTTCACCTTTTTCCTATGAAACTGAGTAAATTAGATAAAATATAAAACAGTTTTTCCTTTGGTTTTGACATTTTTGATTTTGCACTTTATTTATTGCTTTCTGAGTGATATGGACGGTGCATGTGCCGGATGGCAGTTTCCCTTGAATTATACATAGAAATGGGGAGCTTCACTCACACTGACAAGCCTATTTTTCTACCCTGCTATTCTGAACAGGACAGTTAGGCACAATAACAGAAATGGCTTCATTATGCCACATCTGCTACATTCTGAATGGTAAAATCTCAGCTGGCACCTGAGCTAGTTTAGGAAAGTCTCTAGCTTTAAAAATTTTTTTTAATGGGAGTCGCATTTGATGGCATTTTTCTTCAACATTAACTGTTGTAATGGATGTGCGCTTTGCCAGTATCATTATAGCCTTTGGCTTGAAGGTGAAAAGCATTCCTCTGTATTTTATGAATGTGGGTGACTTACCATATGTCACGTTTACTCACAGAAGCCAAACGTAATTTTAATCTGGGATAGAGAAAAGCCACAGTCATTAAAGTTACAGCGTATGCCTGAAGTGAACAGTCAATTATTAATACAGCCCTGCCCTCGGGGAACAAACAACGGTTGTCATATCCAATATTATATACAGTATATATATATACACACCAATGAAAAGAAATACCCAATAGATTTGGTTCTGTTTTTTTATTATGTGTATTCTTTTTTTATTGAACTGGCTAAAGACAAAATGCATATACTGGATTTTGTGCAAAAGGCTACAACAGTGTGTATTGTCTCTGATTGTGTTTTACCAAAAACATTTATCTTTTCCTAAAAGAAATTAGTTTAAAACACATGTAACTGGATTTTATCCCAACCAAACAAGTTGCTGTTTGATTCACTAATACATTGGTTTAATTGAATGTAAAGCCTATTCACTGCTATAATGTTATCCAAAAACATTAGCGCACCACAGATGAATATTTGTTGGATGATCTACTGACAGAAACGTACTATAATATACATAACTATGTCTTCAGAGGTGTATCAAGACCTTACATAATGAAGCGTTATGTTTTTATTGCTTTAGAATGAATTATTACTATATACATACACCATGGGGCCCCTAAAATGGAACACACCATGTTGTTTCTAAAGTAGCCCTAAACGGACAAACTGCTTTACAGAACGTGTTTTGTAAATACTTTTATCACTTTTAACATCTTAGTTCTATGCGAGCCGCGGAACGGAAGCGCTTTGAAAGGCGGGGTGGAGAATGCCGTTGGTTGCAATTATGTAACCTCACCGCTAGATGCCGCTAAAATCTCCACATTGTTGTCCACATTCATAAGTTTTTATGTTCAACAATGACTACGATTTAAAAAACGAAGCCAAAACCCGGAGGCTTCTGAAAACGCAAATGTTTTTTCGTCATGTGATGCTGTTGTTCCTGCATACTTTATATTGTATTTTTAGGACACATATTTAATTACGCTCCGTTAATGGCTGAATCCGAAATTGCATATTACCATACTCTATAGTAGGCGAAACATAGTATGTCTGAAACCTCCATCTCCATAAAACAGTAGGCGAGAATTTCCCGGCTGGTGCACGATTTCTCACGAGATTTGGCGATGTAGCGTAAAGTTTACCTGTAAGATGCTACAGGACGCTTTCATACTACACTCATTCAGGGAAAACAGTACGTACCCATTTAGCCCTGTTGAGTACGTACCTACTGCAATTGAGTACCTACTCATTGAGTATGCAATTTCAGACTCAGCCAATGTTTGGCAGTGGAACACAGAGAAGTGTTCACTTTCGCTTTTACAATTCAGTGTCACTCCCAGCAACATCCCTACGTCTGTGCCTTTTCTCTTCATTGCGGCGACGTAATAATAAGGCAGAAATTATATATATTCCCGCCAGAAATTACACAGGTTAAAGCGCCTTACACATGCACAGTCCATGCAGCCGTGTTTTCAGGATGCTCAAATATATGGACGATGACACTTTAAAAACTATTGCCTACTATTAAAGGTGTGCTGAGCTGGCCGTTTTTATTATTTTCTATTGTTGTCTGAGGTCTACTTATGAAGTTCGCATGGTTTTTACCTTCAAAAACATCCAGATCAATAAGTAATAGGCTATTTTCTACCCTGTTTTTAAGGCCGGCTGAAGAAACACATGGTTTGTATGGGCGTGCCGCATAGAAGACTTTGAAGTAAACGGCCACTGCTATGGTTGGATAGCAGTTTGCGTAGCAAAATTAAGTTAGAGCCTACTGTGAGTTTGCTTAGACACGTAACAGACTTATTTCCCGGATGTGATGGCGAAGCTTTGCATATAGTTTGTACAGCATTTATTTGTATGGTGTTTAATGATATTTGACGCTGAGTTTTGACACATACAGGATATTCGCTTGAATATGTCTACATCTTATATAACAAAAGCTCGGGTTGTCTCAGGAGAGCCTCCGTTTTCCTCAGTCACACTATACAACGTAATTTTTTTTTTCAAATGTATCCACTTTGGAGAGTGTTTTTAGAAAGCTCAGTGTGGATGGAACACCAAAAAATAAGAATTAATGTGGACAGGACTTTACGTCTCCATTAGCTTTTATTTTAATCTCATCGCTGTGTAACAGTCACGTTATTAAAGACATCTAGCTCGTCATTTTTCTTTTTTTGTGGACCGATGGAAAAGGTCATCCAATTTGAAGGACGTTTTTTTCTTTGGGCCTTTGACAGTAACACTCTACAGAAGAGTGAAGTTCAAACATATTTAATCCTCAATTTGAAAGATAACTGGGCTTTCGAATGTTCTTTAACTGTGTAAACACAATTGTGTTATGCTAATAGGCCAATTTTTTCTGATGACGCTGCTTTGTTCTTTGCATCTTTATGAAGCATACATTATCATACCAAACACAGCAAGTTTCAGCTGCTGGGGTGGGAGATGTAGGCCTAATATCACGACAGAGAAGTTCACAGCTGTACGGCTGTTTTTGGATATCAGCTTTACAAAGTGCAGGTATCTCTCATTGATAGAATAATGGGACAGCAGCTGTAATTGGAGAGGGTTAGAAAACTACGGCCCAATAATGTGCAGCGTTGTGATAAAAGCTTATCTACACTGCAGTAAAAGTATGACCTCCATAATGTCTCAGTCGTGAATCCTGACGTGTCGAGATGAATGTGGAGCACAACAGTAGGAAAGACACGGTGGGATGGGATAAAAGGCACCCTGTGTACCCGTAACATCATATACACGCAGCTAATGGCTCCACAGAAACAAGTACGGCTAATATTATGTTGTCGATTGCAGCAGATTGTTCCTCTAAACAAATAGAAAATGTTTATGATTAATGGGTCATTCCAACTTATGTCACTTTCGTATATGTCTTCATTTATTGGATAAACTAATAGATATACAAAATATGAAAATCACATTAGCTGGTCCTTTTATCACAATCAAGTGAACATATGTTAAGGTTGAATAATTTCACCACTTTGGCTTGAGCAGATGTTGCTGTGAAAACCTGGTAATTTATTACAAGGAACATTTAAGTTTATTTCTTCATTTTTTTCTTAATAAAAAGGGTTAAAAGAAAATGCTTTTGTGTGATTTCACTGATCTTGGTCCTCCATTCAACTGTCTATCCTGTTTTTGTAATATCCCTTCAAAAATGATAAAAACTTAGTAAATAGACGTCAGTTTAAAGGAATACACCAAAATATAATTTCTGTCATCATTTACTTACCTTTGCGCTGTTTCAAATCTGTATAAATGTCTTTGTTCTGATGAACACAGAGAAAGATATTTGGAATAATGCTTATAACCAAACATATTTTGCGCCCATTGACTCCCATGGTAGGAAAAATTACTTTGTCATTTGTTTGGTTCTGTTGAACACAAAAGAAGATATTTTGATGAATGAAGGACAACAAACTACCATTGTATTTTTTCCTACTATTGTAGTCGATGATGGGCAAAATCTTTCTGGTTATAAGCATTCCTCTAAATATATTTCTCTGTGTTCATCAGAAAAAATACATTTTATACAGATTTGGAACAACTCGAAGTGAGTAGATGATGCATAGACCGTGGAACCGGGGGGGACGGTTTATATGAATAAAAGCCTCCGTGTTTTTACGAGCCGAACAATACTAGTCACCATACAGCTTCAATTAACTCTCACCAACTGCTGCCGATAAAAACACTCCCACTGACTGGTGCATTTTGATTTGAAATTAGTGTGCATTGTTTCTCAACTGCGACATTACGTCGATGTAGTTACTAGGTCTGTCATGTGAGAGCGTCATCGCGAGCTAACGGCGGGCACCTTTTTAACCCGCTGGCGGCATAACCAGGCTGCGACAATGAAGGGACAGAAGTCAATGTCAGATTTTTTACAAACAAACTGGCAAAACAAAATGTGCAAAATACTCCAGCTTCCACTGTGGCCTCAACAACAGACCCGGAGCGTCCATCTCCACCACGGACTCCGACGAGCCCTGGCTAGCTGCTCTCCTCCGGCATCAAGCCAAGCTACCGACAGCCACTGTACAAGTGAGTGCTGCGGGGGGATCTCACAAAACCCAATCAACCTCAAGACCCTGCTGTGCTTATGAAGACCAAAAAGGTACAGGGGACTGGGTCTTCAAAACGAGCAAGATCAGTTCAATATCAGTGGTTCAAAGATTTTAACTGGCTGACATTGTGTGAAACGAGTGGAAAACTTTACTTGTTTTGTTGTTGGGTGTGTGTGTGTGTGTGTGTGCGCGGCTCTGCACATCAATCTGATATGAGTGTTGACTAGTGATGATAATGACTATAATGTTGATTTAGATTCAAGGCAGCAAGATGAGTTGTGGTTGTGGACTGGATGTACTTTATGTGTTATGTGAAGTGGGATCAGAGGGGTTAATCTGAGGAAGCATGTGTAGATGTGACTGTGTGGTGTCGGAATAAAATAAAGTGCTCCACAATGTTATTTAATATATCAGCGTTCCGCGGTCCATGAGAGGATGACACTTCACTTTTGGGTGAAGTGTCCCTTTCAGATTATTGATAGAGAGAAAGGTAAAGACAGCAGAAATCGATAAGAACTGTGGAAAAATCTGCAAGATGCTTGTAACTAACCAGCTGGATATCAGATATCTGTGTGAACCAAATTATGCACAGTTCTGCAAATACGCACCCTCCATTGTTATGGACCACTTCAGAAGACGTAAAAAGGATTTTCCTTAGTCAGTTTTTTAAATGTTTGAACAAAATACAACCAACAGAAGACATTAAACTCATAGAGTGCTTCAGGAAAGACATATTTTTGTTATTGTGTTTAGAGATTTGTGTCCATGTTGCATTATTTGTCTCATAACAAGTCACTTTTAGCAATTTGTTAGCAACCAACGTTTTTTTAAGACACAATAAAGCTTTAAGTAATCACGAGTAGGATATAACTGGTGTGTTTTATGTCAAAACTTATCTAAAAAACATATTTAGAAGTTCTGTTAACCACGCACCTTATTTTAGGCATTTATCAAAAAAGAGTTGGGCAATGCAACCGGAACTGCCAAAATGCCAATTTGCCTCTGTGTTTTGCATACAAAAATCTATACTCTATATTTTTATGACTTAACTAGCAAGACTTAAAATATTATAGAAAAAATTCAATTCAGAAAATGTACAAAAATACTGTCGGGCCTGCATCTGTGGTCACTTCTGCTGTACTACCTCACTCTGTATTCATTCTTCATCTGCATTTTTTCAACAGCCGCCGATCAGTCTGAAAGAGCCAACAGAGACATACTATAGTGTCTATTCATTTACTTTTCCTTTGTTTTTCTTTTAATGAACTCTGGATCCGATTAACATGTTGAATGTGTGATAAGATGGGGAATACTTGTGATTTTGGCATGGAAATGGCCAATCTGTCCTTTCAGTCTCTGTTTGATACCACTGTGCATTCTGTCTCTCATAGAGATTTGCAAGATTCTCGGCCCATGTCACTACTCAGAGCTGATCACAAGCGCTGTCGGGTTCTCAGTTAGCCAAAGGGCTCTCTGAATCTTCTTCTGCATTGAAGACTGGAGCGTCAATGATTAGAAGGGAAGTTTGTTGAAGATCCGCAGGGAAAAGTTGGTCTCTCCCCAAATGGTGGCCCAGCCTCATTTACGACTGGAAAAGTTAAAAGTTCAGAGAACTAAAGGCTTAGTCTAAATCTGAGCGACAAAAGGGTTAGAACCATCACGAGAGCTTTGAAGTTTTCATAGAAGCATCGCAGAAATAAGTTCCCTTTTTTCCTTCAGCATTTAGCTGAGCCAAATGAAGCACTGGTGTAGAGGAGACCGGGGAGTTTAACCAATCAGAAAATAACTACAGGCGTAGTTTGTTTCTAATATGACTACAAATGACTTACAAGACAGAAATGATTTGAGGAGAACAACAAGTACAACTTTTGCTGTAAGATTTATTTTTATGCAAAAATGTCAATGTCTGAAAACAACATGACGAATTCTATGATAGGGGACCTGCGGTGTATGCAGATAGAAATAACTCATTCTAAGATAATACAAACATAATTCATAGGTCATTTTAAGACCTCTGAAGACACAGTTATGCATATTGAATTTCTGTCAATAGATGCTCCAAAAGATTACGCATTGCACCTTGAACTTGTTCAGTGCATTTACACATGTATGTTCACCTGACATGTTCTGCTGAGGTCTCATATTTATTCATAAGCCGTTTGACTTTCCCTTGGAACATGTTAAATATTTTGAAAAGTGCAACCGCTTGCAATTTTCCAATCTGATCCGCATTAGTAAAAAATCCTCGATATTCCAGTTAGCGTCGCCCAGGGCAACGAGTCACGTGATTAGGCAGAGTGAAACATTCGCCTGGCGGCAATGATGGCTTGTTATGGGAGAGAGCAAGTGAAGCGCCTGGAGTGTGGCTGAGCGACGGATCTCACATGACACTGGTTGCATCTCAAATCATATATTCTGTGGCAGTAGCTGCAGTACCACGGTTCATTCAGTAAATTTCATTTATTCCATTTGGCTGTTGATAAAGTGGATGACTTTGTAAATACAGGATATACAAAGGGTTCAGACAATTGTGTACTATGTTGGTGATGGTAAGTAACCAAAGCAATTTACATGTCTCAGAGCTCATTTTCACACAGAATCGGTGCAGTTTCTGATATAGTCTATTGTATGATTTTATCATCTGATATTACTTTGAAATTAATCAAAAAGACTGATCAAATACAACACTGCATATGTTAAGTATAATTGCTTACATATTTTTAAGAAGTCTTTCAAATTGACGCGAAAGTTTACCATTAGCACAGATTGTGTCATTGACATTACATTTTTATAAAGTTGTTTTTCATCATAATTTTATGTTCAGTTGGTTACAAAATTGTAAAGAGGGTCTCGTATACAGTACAGCAGGGGCCTCTAAAAAGTTAAGACAGGGAAATAGATCAAGTACAAATGATACTGAACATAATTATTGTTTCATTTTTTAAGTGTCCATCTGCTTTTCTGGAGACTATACATGTAATTTGTGAATTTGTTAGTTGCATCTTGAGTTTTTCTCACATTTTTTCGAAGTCGTAGTGAAAGTTTTTACAGTACTAATACATTTGAATTGAAAATGTATCTTCAGGTTTGTGTTCATCCAAAAAGTGTGCCTGAATATGTACGTTTGCAAAAAAATATGTTGTCTTTATGATATCACATTTACTATTTGTCCAACAAAGTTTAAATGTTTCTTAATATGTTTCATTACAACTAAAAAATAAATATGTATTTTAGAAAGGGTGTCCCTCACATATACTGGTTGCATACTTCACGGCTAGAACAATGCCCTTCTGAGTTGTAGAGGAGCACCACCGCCAGACTTCAAAATGTGCTGCCATTGAGTGTTCCTGTATATAAAACAATGTATTCTCTTTATTAACGTGGCGCAACGTGACTATCATATAATGTAGCATATTGTGTTTAAGTCCCCATGAAATCAAAACTTAAAATGACTGGGTAGACAGGAAAGAATAAATAGCAAATGTACACTTTAAATGTTGTACATAGTTGGGTTGACTTATTTATCCAAAATGGCCGAACCCAACAGTTGGGTTATAAATGACGCTACGCGGGTTGTTTCAACCCTAGTACTGTTGTCCTTTTAGCCTATTGTTGGGTCAAATATAAACATTCTCTGGGTTAATTTAACCCAACAATTGGGTTTGTCCATATTGACCCAACAATGGCTTGAAATAACGCTACGTTTTTACAGCGTAATTGAATATTCAAAGCCATTTTTTATCATGACATCACAAACAGTTGTAAAAAGAAATTTGAGCTACCAACACCTGAATTATACTGTTGGTGCTATACACTGTAGTCTCTAAAGTGGAAAAATTTAGTTTCCGATTTAGTGGAGTTAATAGCCTGACCTTTTTCTCTTAAGTAGCTCTTCAAACACGAGCCTGTTATTTTCTCTTTGATGGCTTGTTAATTATGTTCATTTGCGTAATGAAGAGTCTTTAGATAGATCTAACTAAATACGGTAATGTCTATCTATTCATGAGCCCTTCTCGGCCCTGTTTGTTTAGCCTTAAAGGTTTAATTAGCTTAGCTTTGTAAGACCCCACACGTCACAGTGAGCAAAAAAGAAGACGATGAATTAAAACGCTTGTACTTGTTTTATGGGCCGAAAATAGCCAGTGTGGCTCCATCCCTTTAGGACAAGAGGTCTAATAAGAAATTGACCTCTTTTGAGAGCTTTTGTCATCTAATATGTTGATCAGATGGAAACAATACAGTTTATTCATCATCTTTAAATGTACTGTTAATGAAAATATCACATACTGTATACAGTACACAGGAATGTAAACATTTTATTGGAATAAAAGTGTGCAAAAAAAGTATGTCTTATTCAATTTATACCAAGTGGTCTTTCACAGTTCATCTTTTCATCGGTTCCAATGGTGTGAAACGCTCCCATTAGGAACGGTATGTAATTTCTCAAATGAAAATGTTCATATTGATTCAGATACAAATTTGTCATATCCTAATATTTTCCTACGGCTGAACATTTTTGTCAATGTACTTCACATTTCACTCTTTCCCACATTATTCCCGGCACATCCTCCGCGAGATTAAGACACTTTAATTGATGCGGTGCAATTAATCTTCAATGTACGTCTTGATTAAGGTCAGCGAAATCCACTTTTCCGTGCTCGGCGACACCACCCAATGCAAAATACCAAAGGAGGTGGGAAAGGGTGGGAAGTTTGCTTAAAATAATCAAAAAGTTAATCAAATGTGGAGGGCATGAACATATCAATCTAGCCAATGAAAAATCTTGTGTCAATTTTGGGCGCACGCATCATCAGTCATTTCCATAACAGCCAATTTAGCTGACGAATAAACAGCTCAGCTGAGTGCTTTAATGCCCGTTGTTGGATGTCATTTTGGAGGACATGTTAAAAAATCACCTTTGGCCCTGACAGGATTCTGTTTTTTGTGCTTAGATAACAGCCACTAATGTAAAGACCCTCCGAGCCAAAGGGGACTTGCAGGCGTCTCGAGCCTGCAAACATATTGAATTTGGGTTCATTACTTGGCACTTAACTTATTGCATAAAAAAAATGCAGGGAGAGAAATACAAAGATTTATTTTATCACATTTAAAAAAGTGTCTTAGTAAGGACTTATGAAATGGCGATTGATTAATCAAACCACGTTACACAATAAATCAATATATACATTGAGTGTACAAAAAAGTACAGAAGTAGGTTAAAAAAGGTAAAAAAATAAGTAAAATATAAATATACAGTATATATAATTTTTTTATTAATATTGTTTAGTATCTAATTTAAAGTTATTCATTTTATTTTTTGTGACGATAAGTTAAACAAAATAACATCGAACAAAATTGTTATGTGCAGTTTTTTGTAAGCAGTTTCAGTACATGGTATAGAACAATGATAAAGGGAAACCAGCACCCAGCATGCCAGTCAACAAAAGGCTCCATGAAACATGTATTGTGATTT
Organism: Barbatula barbatula; assembly: GCF_947034865.1. NCBI lineage: Eukaryota > Metazoa > Chordata > Actinopteri > Cypriniformes > Nemacheilidae > Barbatula > Barbatula barbatula. The sequence continues at coordinate 4,861,015 of NC_136782.1, read as the reverse complement.
ATTGTGAATATATGGGCCGAGAAGTGCCATATTTGCATATAATGAAAGTCAAATGCTAAGAATTCATTATTGCAATAAGCACACATTCCTTTTGGATGTCAAACAAGCCACTGAATTACTGCGTAGAAATGCCGCCTATGCAAACGTAATCTCCCTGAAATATCTCCTTTGTGCCCAATGTGTACTTATGTTGTCGTCGCTGTTGTTTTCTTTTCATTTCCTAGGCAAATGTGAAAAATGTGTGCTGTCTAGGTTCTTCTATTGCATTTTCATTTTGAATATATTAAAGATATTAAAATGAGCACACCTACATTATTTATTTACTTTAACCACAATAACTTGAAGGAAAAACAAGAGTCTATTTAATAAGTAACTTGCTGTTTGTGCCGATGTAAAGTATCGTAATTCACACTAATGAGGTACATTTATATAAGCTTTCTGCTTTGAGATGAGCTTGCATTTGTCCTGAGCGGTCAATAAAGCTTGTCCTTGCACGTGGATTCAGAATATCCATCACATGTCAGCTGTAATACATTCTCCACTTCTGTAATCATCACTGGAGTCACTTTACGATTCTTCATCACGCAAATGAAACTTTAGAGTTCCATATTGTGATCGTCTCTGGCTTGGAAAACAAATCCATGTCAGGTGCAGAAACTATACAGTATGCTTGAAAATGAAAAAGGTCACATGGTGGGTTTTATTCAAAGGGTCTTTGTGGTCATCTGACTAAGTATTTGATTTCATTCGTCAAATTGTCCTAATTATTGCTGATTTGAACGTCCTTGAAAAGCAAGCGAGTGTAGATTACATACATTTTGCATCTAGATGATTAATGACAAGATTTATTCATCACAAAAAAAGTTTTCAAAGACATTCAATGCGGAGAGGGAATTTGATTCAATTACAGACAAGTGCATCACAAAGGGAAATCAATTCGGCAGGGACGCTCACAAATGTAGCCTTACATATTCCTATAAACAATAGTTGCCTGAAAGCCATCTGTTAGGATCCCGCAAACAAAGCAGTCAAAACAAACAAAGTAGAAAAATAGCTTGTACGTTTGTAAATTCTCCACCCCCTTGCCTTGAAGAAGGTTTTTCTTCGATTAGACGAAACTTCGAAATAAAAGGGCGAGCTGATAGGTATTAACTGCAAATCAATTTCTTTTGTCCAAAGAAACCACGGGAACGTTCATTTATCAAAAAGTGTTCTTTGTTGCTAATAACAAAAGCGAAACTTTTGGACAATGCTACAAATAACAGTCTTTAATCTAGTCATGCACTACTGAAACTCTGCATTAACACGTTGTCATCGTTGAATGAGTGTCACATGCATTGGTCAAGCGATGTCTTGATGTGTTTGCCAGCTTTGGCTTTCCATGTGATTTGGCTATATTTTTTGTGAGAGAAAGTATCACCCCTGTGTCATTCCAAACCTGTAAGTCTTTCTTTCTTCTGCAGAACACAAAAGAAGACATTTTGAAGAATGTTGTTGTAGCCAGACAACATCGAACCCCATTGACTTCCATTGTATGGACACCAAACCACTAAGACATTTCTCAAAATATCTTCTTTGGTGTTCCACAGAAGAAAGATTTACTAAGAGGTTTTGAACCATATGAGGGGGAATAGGTCATATATTTTTTTAAACTTTGGTCAGCATCTCTTTCGGATGAAACGCCTTATTGTTTTGCTCATTTGAAATTAATTTAGATAAGTGTTATCGCCAAACATAACTACCACAAGATTTCCCTTGTGAGTCTTGGTTGTCACGTTAAAGAAAACATTTCAAATGCATCAACATGTATTGCTTCATAGCTACTAGCAGTTTAGTTTAAGTTTATCATGTCCAACAAGAGTTTGTACTGCAGCAGGAAATCGCATGTAGTTACTGAAGTTGAAAGTCACACGTGCACCAGCATCTGTCTCTAAAGTGCCAATATCTCAAAATAACCACCAGTTGCAAAGCCGCATTGATTAAGCTCACCCGCATCTGAATTAGGCGTCTGAGGTGAAAGACGTGATAATAGGTTTATCCCGCCTGCTGTTATATTCATCAAACTTGTTTTTGGTGTCAAAGAGAAATCACACTATGTCTAGACATGTGTGTCTTTAGCACCACACTCCTTTTCTAAGTTCCTTAGTATACTCATAATACTTTAACTAACTCATTTAAAAGGTATCTAAACTACAAGTTAGAAAACAAAAAGTGAACTATTTTGAAGTGGTTGAATGAAACAAAATGGTGTTAAAATGTCTATATCTGTTTCTGCAATTAGATTAGTATTTATCTCACACAAAAAAAATAAAGATCGAATTCTGTTATCATTTATTCACCCTCATGTCTTTCCAAACCTGTATGACTTTCTTTCTACCTCAGAACAAAAAAGAAGATATTTTGAAGAATGTTGGTAACCAAATTCCCCATTGACTTCCATCGTATGGACACAAAATGGAGACATTTCTGAAAATGTCTTCTTTTGAGTTCCACAGGAGAAAGAGTCATAGTTTTCAACAATGTGAGGATGAATATGATCAATTCTTTTATTTTTGAGTGAACCATTAAATATTACAAAAGCGATTAGAAAACCTCTTAATTTTTTGAATGATTTATTGAGCCATTCATTCAAATGGGAAGCAAAGTCTCCTAGTTAAAAAGCGATCTTGCAGCCTCGTGTTCTCGCTCTATGTCATCATCAACCAAGTTTGGTTCCCATACTTACAAACACAAGTAAGGATAACACATAAAAGTACCCGGATGCGTTCGAGATAGGGATGCATTACGTACCTGCGTGTACCAATCTCGCTTGAAGTCCCAGAAGTCTTTGCGTGCCGCACATTCCTAAACAGGAAATTATCCATCCAAGTTCGTTCTTCTGAGGTTGCCTCCATAGACTTAAGTTCTTTGCGTTCTTGGAATTAAGAAACAACACAGATGTCTCCAAATAAATTGTTTTTTGTTGATGTTTTGCTGGACAATATGTTAGTTGTCTGACACATACTTACAGTAATACTAACACCTAGTGGTGTGGATGCAGCATCGCAATGGCTAGTTTTCTACTTTTTGGTAAAAAGTGCTGTATTTGCCTTCTGCCATTATTGGTTTATTCTGTAGATGAAAGTGTTCAACATCAGGTTACTGAAATACAATGAGCAATGTTCATCTTATCCGATCTCAATGATTCCAAATCGTCCTGGTTCATGTAAAATAAAATATATTTTATCAGGTTGCTGATATGGATAAAAATGTAATTTGAAGTATCATTTAAAAATGTTTTTTGCTTTTATGCAACCCAGGTGTTAAAAGTATGCCAGGAAGTGGGACGCTCCACATTGCGATCCAAATGGAGTTTATCAGCAAGGGGAGTGATAACATCTAGACGGTAGATATTGTAATCGAATCCACGTCTGCTGTCATTTCACACTCCAGATCTCTATCACTGTATAGCTGCCTGGTTATCAGTAGCCTATGCATTATATTTCATTCTTTATTTATACATCGACTTTGAGGGAAATACTGAGACAGGCTCTGGACTTTGACTGGGAATCAAATTGTCATTTCCAAAGTGACAAGGCGCTGATTTGCCAAGCTGGCAATGAGCGATTGGACGTATCTGTTGACAAATGGACACATGATCAGAGTTGGCAGGGTGGTGCAGGAGACAAAATGCCCCGAGCCACAGGTCTGTATTTTTATCCAGCGTCACAGCCGGAAAGACATCACTCTCACATTCCAGTGCAACATGGGAACGCACTGGGCTTATAACACCAGACAAATGCTTTTAATTTCAATCGTTTCGTGTGGGCCAGATTGCAATGTAAAATAAATCACCAGTTATCTTCTTCTGACATGTTATGCACAAATATATGGCTTGTAGATGGTACAGTTTTGAGTCTGTTATGGATTATCTGCCATAATTGACATCCTCGTTATGATGTAGAAAACATCCAGAATGTAATAGTAACGAATCGTATAAGAACCAGAATGTCAGCTGAACCACCAGACAAGATCTTGTGCAGCTGTTGCAGAATATTGCAACATATTGTTTCATTTACAAAGTGCATGTGTGTGTGTCTGGAGAGCTGAGAAATAACATGTTTTTTTCAATATCAATTGTATTAGGTTAAAATGAATATGATTGTATGCACAGTACTGGAAAGGAAACTGTATATTGTTGGTGCAATGGAAAAACGACTTCATTCTTCACACACTGGCTGAAAATCTTAAAATATTATAGCATAAATATTATTATACAACTATCTTGTATTACTGTTTCCTCATTTTCGTTTAATGTTATTTAATGTAAATATAATTATTAACAAAAGTTTATATGTGATCAGTCTTGTTACATTTTTACAGGTATATTAAAAAGATGTACAGTATTGTATAGAATGTAAAATTCAAGATGTAGAATGATATTTTCATATCTATAGACGGTTTAGCGGCAACAACATAGCAAATGTTATGTGGCCCAAACTTAACTTTCGGTAGACTTCCGCAAAGAATCAATAACTGTTGAATAGGTTTAATTCAATATGACTAATATACAAAAAAATATAATAAAGGCTAATATTAATATACTGTACAGGTCAAAGGTTTTTGGACACTTGGGTGAAAGGTTTCTTGTTATTTAAAAAAACTCTGAAAGTGTATGCTTAAATGTCTGAAATATGTTTAGTAGACAAAAATATAATTAAGCAAAAAACATGTTTTTTATTTAAACAACTGAATAGTGACGAGAAAGCAGACAATAAGAGCACAGTTTAGATGGGAACTTCTTTAATATTGTTTAAAAAGCATCTCTGGGTGAGTCCTCTAGAAGCTGCTTGATAAAATGACAAGAAAACATTTCTGCTAATTCTAGTCAAAAGTTGACAACACTGAAACATAACATGTTTTATTTTATTTTTTATATATGTATTTTTAGTTGCAACCAAATTCTCATAGTTCCCTTTTAGTTTTATTTCATAATTTTGATAAGTTTATTATTGTTATTATAAAATATGGAAAAAATATGAACACATAAGTGAGTAAGTGTCCAAAACTATTTGATTGGTAGTGTAAATGAAATATAAAATAAATTGTTATTATATAACCAAACACAGACCAAAAGTTAACCTCGGGTCAGATGAAACCATCTATAAGAGTGACCCCAGGACCCTTTGCAACAGGTTTCCCACCCTTCATAATCACTTTATAGCAGTTAGCTAAAATTCTTCTGTCATTTAAGATGTGTGTGTGCACATAACGTGAAAACAGCTCAGGTGCATGTTGTCAGGGTGTGTTTATCCAGTGTTTGTGTGTGTGTGTGCGCCATTGAAAATGCCTCTCTGGGCTGTAGTGGGTGTGAAGAGGGAATGACGGAGGACCAGACACCGGATGACATTACAGAATGGAGCTTTGGGGCGATTAGAGTAAACAGCAGAGATACAAATCCCCTTCCTTCTCTGCTGCTCAATTAATTAAAGCCACTAAACGCACGCACGCACGCACGCACGCACGCACGCACGCACACACACACACACACACACACGACATATACAACAACAGCGATCACAGTGAGATGCAAGAATGTGTATGTCTAGCTCAGCTTTAGTGGAAGAAATTCGAAAGAAAACTGCAATTGACCATTGTCTGGTTACTTTTGCATGTTTGGTTTAGCTTGTGTGGCCTTTCCATGATGACTGCTAGCTGGGTGGAGTATTTAGCATCCATCCACAGCAATCCTTCGCGGCATTATTATTGGTCTCTGCACTGCAGTGATGTGCCAAAACAGGAAAAGAACACCCAGCATCAACACAGAGACAGTAGAGCAGTTTGTCAGTTAAGGATACTGTAGTATTTTCATTAAGGTAACCCACCTGGTATGTAGATACACTGTAAAACTTAGCCATAGTTTCGCAACAGGTTTGCCAGTAACTTACTGTAGATTTGAATCCTACTTTCATATAAGTTCTGTTATCAATTTGAGTTAAACATTTTGACATTTGAGATTCAAAATGGGCAAGAAGAGACCAGTCTCATTACTGGCATTAGGGTTAATGTCAAAAATTATTTGTTTTTGTTTTTTAGTAATCATATTAAAAAGTTTGTTATATTGCATTTCTGTCAGTAGATCCTCCATAATCTTTCACACAACATCTTTAAGGAGCACAACTATTTCATGTCTTGTTTTCATAGGAAACTGATTTTTGGGATGCTGTACTGAAAGATGACATATGTCAAAATGTTTGCCAAATATACACAATTTGAACCAGTTGTTGGGCTAAGAACATTTGGGTTATTTTGAAAGTGTAAGAAAAAGAATCAACAATACAAAAGACAAAATATTTGTTCTTATTATTTTTCTTACATCAATGACAAACCAATTTTTTTCTCGTTTTAGCCATAAACTTGACTAAATCTGATTTATCTGAAATAAAGTTATTATAATAATCTCAATGCAATTCATGAGGTGGCTAATTCTTATTAATTTTAGCACCGATGGTTAGATCTATGGGTGGAGTTAGGTGTGAGCCTACATAATTGCGGTTTTCTAATAATCATATTTTCAAATTCAATATCAAATTCACACAGCCCCCTCGTAAAATAGCAAAAAATATCCGTAAACTCAGACTGTAAAAAATGCTCTTGTTTATCAAGTAATACAATTCTGCAGTGTAGATTTTAAGACGCTTTCTATATACGTACAGTAGCGCTAAACGCATTTCGAAGGGGCCTGACATAAACATGAGCAACTCATATTCTAAAGTAGGAGAAAGTGTGGATTATTTGACCATTTAATGAAGACATTGTAATGAAGTTGGGGCAGGGGATCAGGGGAGTCATGAACCCATTTTTTAAAGGGGGCACAGTGCGCACAACACACAGAAACATGTCCTATAGGTACAAATACATAAATTTAAAGCATTATTATAGAGAATATCTCTGAAGCGGATTCAAAACATTGCACAATACATTTAAAAAACTATCTGATTGATACATGGATCTTCTTCCAAGTCATTGTTTTTTTTTTATTTTAAAGGTAAATGCATCAGTCTGGTGTGTTTTGTATATCTAGTATACAATTTTGTGCTATAGAAGTTAAAGAGTCATTGTTTGCATACAAATTAAAAAAGAAAAATGAAGCAAAATGGTTACCCTTTGTTAAACTGCCTATACTACAGATTTATTATCCATTACGAAATTCCTTCCATTATGAAGCGAAAATATATAATGCGATATATAACATCATACATCAATTTAAGTGCATCTTAATGTTTGAAAAGTGTAAATTCTTCATGTATTATTTTAACTACTGTTACAAATGTTTGTGAGTATTCGGTAGTTTGTGACCCTCGGTCTGGGCCACTTTTAAGTCAAAAACCCAGTTCATGGGTCCAGTTATATCACCCCTGTTTGGATGCGGGGTCTAAACGAAAGTCGGTGACAAATGCTTTGCCTAAAGGACATTGCAGACTAGCATAGAATGAGTCTGAAAGTCTTGTTTCGGGGACGCGGGTGTTTCCGTTACCCGAGCTCCCGACTGAGCACAGATGCGGATTACATCATTAGCCAGCGCTGTTGCTTCTGTTGGATTGATAAATGTTAAACTCCTCTGTATGTGATCAAAACAGCGAGAATCTCCAAAAGAGGATATGGGTGCAGCTCATAACTGATACAGTTTCTTCCTATAGAATCATGCAACTGAAGGGAGATGGCTAACTCGTCATTTGGAGGTTGCGTGCAAAACGAACTGTTCAAAAATCTGAGGGGCACGTGCCCCCTCTGTTTGAATGGGCATGACGCCCCTGCAGGGGATCATCCAAAGGACAGCCATCCCGAAAGCCAAATTTCTCCATCCAGTGCTGTTGATCAAAAGAGACCCCACTTTTCATCAAACATATACAGTTGTTATCAGTGTAAATCTTGCAATATACAAAAACAAGTTTCGCTAGGAATAAAGCTTACATTAAAAAGCTGTAGGCAATGTATCTGTTGTCAAATCTGAACAACCTTTGTCTTTGTCAATGTATCTGTGTCATACGACATTTTGGTATATCACTGAATCTTCAGTCTCTAGAGGAACACATGTGAAATCTACTTCCTGTGACAGTGGTGAAAGGTCATTGGCCATCAATAAATCTGTTTCAGAAGCAAAGACGAAGAGTCCTTTCAGTAGAAATGGGAGCAGTTCACTGCAAAAACAAAAAATAGATTTTCTTACCAAGCAGTTTTGTCTTGTTTTATGGGATCAAGGAAAGTGATATATCAAGATATTAGATACTATTAGCACCTATGGTATTATGCAACTCCTGTATGACATATCGCTTATTGCTCCCTGAACTCTCTGTAAATCGCTTAGGATAAAAGCGTCTGCTAAATGACTAAATGTATGTATATTTGTTTTATGAAAAAAATGAATATTTTATAATTTAATATGAGCAAAATAAATAAATTTGCCAATTGAGGAGGATGAATTTCAACATCATTGTACCTTTAAGACCTTTATTTTTAGATATTTGCACTAGAAAGCAAGACAAAAATGCTAAGTAACGAATGTTGTTTTTACCTTACAGATATTGAAAGATCCTGCCCTTATATTTTAGGATGACATCATTTTGCACATTTGAATTGCTTGGAGATTTAAAGTAACAGACCTCGTCCCATTGTGAGTGCCTTACTGTAGTTGTTCCTTTTTCGTAATTCATACCCCCTTGTGTATCACATCTTGACCTTCGCTGCAACTACAGCGCCTTTCTTGTTTGTGCTAAAATCATTTTCCATATTAAACTGTGAGCAGAAAAAGGCAAAGAGATGCCTCCTGGTCATAGATATTGTATTTTTTATAGCCCTCTACTATTTGTCGTATTATGAGGATTATTGGAGCCTCGCTATTTATTTGAAGCATAAATGTATCAAGATGAGTGAGTCCTCTTGAACGAGGAACATTTGGATCGCCCATCAATCACTTTCACGGGAGTTTCCACTCACACCTGCGAGTGTCTGCTGAAGCCAATTTGGGCGTGTGTATATTGTATCGATCACTATTGCCTGTGGGTCATATTCAATCACGAAGAATTTTGCCTTTTGAATTAAGTTCTCAGAATACTTTACGATGCATTGGTGTTTTTTTGCTCCAGGGGCAGATAAGACAGCTGAAAAAGCAATGATGGAAACCTTTTCCCAAAAAGAATTGGTTTGTGTAATTTACAAGACATATAAACATATGAGTTATTTGTTGTCTTTTCTCCCCAGATAACTTCAGTATGTGATATAGGAGTTTGATTAGTTGTGTTTTAAAATGAACCTTTTTGTTTTTATGAAACTGTATTTTCTTTCAAGCTGAGCTTGAAGAATTGGCTGCTAATGAATTTTAGATCCAGAATTACTTGTATTCTTTATTGTAAGTTATGATTAGTTAAATTAAACCAATACTATTACTGCTAATAATAATAATAATAATGCAAAATATAAAATTAACTTTAAATGTAAATATTATACTTTTTATTTGTAATCATTCATGTATATTATTCAAATTATTTTCAAAATAAAATCGATTATATTAAACGAAAATAGGCTAAAATAAAAATAATAAATTGAATCCAAATTTGAAAAGCAGTCTAAATATTCTGAATAGTTCACACCCCTGATTTTCACAGTTTTCTTTATCTTCCACACAAATGAGCTAATATTACCCATCATTATTACACGGCTCATTGGAATGCTCGATTCTCATTGGCCAGTCGCGACATTTGCTGTTTTTTATTCCAAGATAACAACTTCTCAAAACTAATAACACACGGTAACGCAGATGCAGCAAATCATTTTGACATTTCTTTTAATAACATATATGACATTATATTTACAAATTTGTAAATTTATATATAATTGCTTGTTCGTGACATCTGAACGTCGTTTCTAATCTTAAAAATGAAAGTAAACTGCTTTTCCTCGCGGAAGGTCTACAATTGGTAAAAATGAGCAAATAAAATATTTCAAATTCACTGGTAGTAAGCAGTGTAATGAGCGGGATAATGTACAAGCAACCGGCCTGTACATTATCCCTTACTTTGAAATGATCAGAGGTAATAGCAGGTCTCTCAGCCGTAGTATGTAAGTGTTCTCTGGAAATTCAGCTCGATCATGTGGCGACTGGTGGTAAAATTGCTCTCTCTCCTCACAGGTGCTGGACCAGGAACCAATTATCTGGAGATGTGTCTTGGGTCCCAAAATATCATTGTCAAGCTGCCACACACCACAAGATAAAAGAGGAGGAATGGAGTCAAATCCCAAAGTGACATGACAGAGTGCCTTCTTTTCCCTGTGTCTTCCAAAAGAAACTGATGTAAGACCGCCGCTATGCTGTAAATACCGTATTTCACTGTTCCCAAGACACATCAGCTTAAAGTATATTCTGCGTTTAATACAAGTCATGTTATCTGTGTGCTTCTAGATGTCCAATAAGATGCTGTGTAAAATGTTGTATAAAGTTTATAAATCAACATCTGCAAGGGGCAAGTTACAATTTAATGTTTTAGTATTGTAATTTAAGCCGCAAACCATAACTTTGTTGCATTAAAATAAACAAAAATAATTTTCATTAGAAGTAATTGAACCCGCATTCAACCAACAAATGCACAAGTACATAACCTGCAATCGTATTGTTCAAACAGAGATAGAGAGGTTACAGATTTCAGTTTTAAATATGTATCTTTTATATTCCAGTTGAAAATATACCATCGCATAAGATAAATCCATTTCTTGGGCCGTAATAATGGTTTGAAAGAATAATGTTTGTTGGCATGAGACTAGTATGATGGAATCGCTTACTGACCTTTTCTGTATAAAGCTCTATTCAATCTTAAACTGTGTTGTCATGACGATAACTTTGGTGAGCCCTGTAACCTTTCATGTGATGACCATCGATACAGTACCTGAAAGGTTTCTAACTATAGAAGTATTTCTAAAGGAAGAAGGAACAACACAATGCAAGCTTCAGGTTTTAGATGCTCTTGAACACTGGCCTACTTTAGATCTTTTGTGTCATTACTGCAGTTTTTCATTTTTTTGGAAGACGAATCAAACTTTTTTCGAAACTATTTTCTGTGGTAAGCTGCATCATGTCACAAATGCTCTGAGATTTGTTTAACATGGGTGTCGTGCCGCAGACTAAATGTCATCGAGAAGAAAACACACTTTGTTCATTTTCAAACCCATAGAGGTTGTTTGTCACTTCCCTCAAACATGACCCACAGGAGTGTTTGCTAAATTAGCGCCCCTAACAGCAGCAGACAAGTCATAAATGCTCATGAAGCGATGCGCCGGTATCAAGGTCGCAAAAACATCCCATTACAACATCTAATAACTTATAAAAACAATACTTATTAGACACACAAATCCTTGAATTGCCATTACAAGAACTAACTAAAATGACAGAAACTGTCACGAATATGTATAATTTGATTGTTTAGTGTGGCTCATGTCCCATTCCTTTACATAGAGAGGGCAGCGTTTATGACCTATACCGCAGCCAGTCACCTGGGGGTGATCAAAATGCTTTGGCACAATTTCTGCCAATCGATGTTAATCTTAAGCACCTATAGTGTAGTACTGCATGCTTCTTTTCTCTGAGGAGTCTTTAGTTACATCACTGTCGGGCAAGGGGAATAAAACAAGGTCCAAGGAAAATGTAAATGATAAGTCCAACACACGAGGGAACACAGGAACATGGTACTCCAAGAGGTAATCCACTGGCGAACGGGAAGGTAAACACTTTGAAAAGGATTCAGGAAGGAATGAACTGACATGCGGCAAGGGATACAGAGAAACCAAATAGGAAAACACTACTAGGGGAGATTGCATGGGGACGGAGACGGGCAGGTGACAAGGATAACACTAAATAGGGCACTGGGTGGACAGGTGAGTGGGATGAAACACTAGTGGGGAATTAACGGAGAAACAAGGGGCTGCTTAAAGACGCGACACCGGATAGAGAGCATGGCGTTACAAAACCAAAACAACGCCATGCACTTTCTCCACATAAAACACATGGATCTGACATGATCGACAATCACAATTATTTAAGACTGATAAGCTTCTTTCCGAAAACATTGAAACTTGTGGAGTCGTGCAGTGGGCGGAGTTAAAGCATGAACACACAATACATCATCGAGTTATCCCTGCTAACTTTTGATTCACTAAAAGTTTGTGTTATTAACAGTATGCACTTATTGTGTATTGCCAACAAAACAAACATTTGACCCAAACCTTTGATCTATCTGCAAACCCTGTTGTTAAATATTTGTTTAAAAATTTGATAACAATAGGTTATTAATAATCTGTGTACTGTATTCTGTTGTGTTATGGTCTCTGTGTACTGTTGTTGCTGTTTCTGTGAACTGGATGCTCATGTCACCAAAACAAATTCCTTGTATGTGGAAAGCTCTTTCTGATTCTGATTCTCATTTTTGTGAGTGGATACAACAAAATTTGAAGAAAAATGTTTGTAAACACGCCTACCGACTTAACTCACTGCGGTCCGCACTTGGGGAAATACCCACTCAAGCTTGGTGTCTATGTAAAGCTTAGAATTTCAGCTTTCAGGTTTATATACTGTCCACAGCATCATTACAGCGGTAAGCCAAACCTGTTTCTTCTTAGCAACTGCCTGCTACTGCACGTCTGATGGACAACTCTGAAGGCGATTTTCTCAATATTTCAGATGATGTATAAAAACGTTTAAATATTGAATTGCATATGTTAAAAATATTATATTGATATGCATATATTATTGACATCGATTACGGTCATCTTTAGTATATTTTCTAAAGTGATTCCAAATAAAAAACATTTACGAAGACCTTGTTTGTGTATTTTACAAAAGCATGTTCTGTTTTTCAGTGGTCACAAATGAAAGTAGAGCCTTTACAGTTTCTTCTTGTCAGTATGACCATCAATTGTAAGCTGTTGCTGTTGTTATAAGGAAAAAAGTCAAAGTGCCTCCATGGACTCCTGGAACATTCCATTAAAACCAGTTAAATAGATCAAGTGTATTGATTTGTGTTGTGAGCTGATAGGATATATCACTCATGCACTATTGGACTGGCAGCGGGTATGCTCCAGTCAAAGCTTGACAGGTCGCATTAGAGAAGCAAACGTGCTAAAAAGTGCAAAAGCGGGAACAGTTCGCAGGCGATTACAGAAATCTATCACAGTTGGACCCGTCCTGTTCCCTCCATAGATCTTATGGGTTGACTGATGACTTTGATGTTCTTAGTTCATTTTTGAAAAGTCTGTAATAAGCTCTGACATAATGTAATTGGAAGTTGAAACACTTAGGCTATCCCATCATGCTTTGGGGTTTCTCTATTGGTGATATCATGAAGGTAAAGTCTATGGTGGAGAAATAACATGTTAAGGCATTGTTTCCTCCTCGATTGTTATTCTGAGATGAACTTAGAGCTATAAAATAAAATCAATAGGGCTCCATCCGTTTTAGAAAAGCTAAATGATGTGGAGCCGTTCACCATTAACCATTGTGAGGTGGCTGAAATTTCACAGAAAAATGGGAATGGGTGTGAAATATAAATTAGATTAAACTCTCCCCTTTGGCTGTTTTTTTATTTATTGGCCAGGGTTACCCAGCTTAATGGAATTGTAAAGAAAGGTGGGTCTGATTATTGTATGTGAATCATTTGAATGTTGCAGTCTGACACTGAGTGAATTTACATTCTACACTAATAGCATCACTTCATCCACCTTTTTCCTGGGGCTGTTGCTGTAAGAGGGATTATGGGGGAAATTTCCGGCGGAAGTAGTGCTGCAGTGTTGAATGGCTCATTCTGATGGCAGTAAATTGTTTTGTGGTTGATGTGTTGAATTATAATACTCTTTCCTTCATGCAGAATATATTAAAAATCACTGGGAAACTGATGAACAACAAATGTTGCTTAACCAATACGTTTGTTGGAAAGCTGCATCCATCCATCTATCTTTGGACAACATGTTAAATAATGGGCTAAAATAAGAGGAATGTTGGATGAAGGGGTGGGCGATTAGACCCTGCTCTAGTACACTCCACGACCACAAAAATCTGATGAATTTTAACCATAAACGGTTCATTGGAGATCTACTGGCACAGTTAGTTAAGCTTAATATGGCCAACTTGTCAAAAAAGGATTTGAACGTACGACGTAGTATTGATCAAACTAAATACTGTTCAAAGACACAACATATGCAATACTACTGTTTAGGTACTCAATATTAATATGAGATTGGTAGAAACTGCTCGTGTTACCTCACCTTTAAGGTCTTCAGAGATAACTGACTCATCTCTCTCTCATACCTACAGTATCATACTTCTCTGCATGTTTAGCGGAGTAATGATGCCTAAGATTGTATTCCTTCAGTACAGCAATTTGCTCCTTACAGATCAGACACAGAGCAGTCCGACTGAGACTAGGCAAGCAAGTTTATTTAAGTAGCACATTGCATACACAAGGGCAATTGAAAGTGCTTTACATAAAATGATTAACAAAGAGGAATAAATGCAAACGATTCAAGATCACAAATACAACTTTGGTTTTTAGCAACAATAAAACGGCAATAAAATGTATTAAAAATGTGAGTGTTTATAGAAAAAGAAACAAAAATGCAGCAAGCAACCAGCACAGTGCTCAGGTTGTAAATGCACAGCTAAACAGTGTAAGGACCTGAGGATTGGAATGATATACTCAGATACTTTGGTTCTTTGGTCAGAATCCTGGCAGCAGCGTTCCATATGAGCTGAAGTTGTCTGATGGTCTTTTTTGGGAAGGCCTGTAAGGAGTCTATTACAGTAATCCACCCTGCTGGTGATGAAAGCATGAACTAGTTTCTCTAAATCTTGGTTTGAGACAAAACATATGTTTCTGAGATGGTAGTATGCTGATTTGCTTATTGCTTATTGCTTTGACATGACTGCTGAAACTAAGGTCAGACTCTAAAATGAAGATTTATTACCTTACTTTGTGTCTTCAGGCTTCTTAAGTCAAGGTATGTGTTTACCTTGCTAGTTTAATCCTTGTTGCCAAAAACAATGACTTCAGTTTTGTCTTTATTTAACTGAAGGAAGTTTTGACACATCCAACTGTTAATTTTATCAATGCACTGGCAAAGAGAGTCAATAGGCCAGTAGTCATTGGGTGAGAGGGCTAGGTAGATCTGAGTGTCATCTGCATAGCTTAGGTAGGCAATTTGGTACTTTTGCATTATTTGGCTTAGTGGGGGCATATACAAATTGAAGAGGAGCAATAACTGAGCCCTGTGGAACACCACACTAGGAATAGACTAGACTCTGAATAGTTTATAAACCGTACTAGTTTTAATATAACGATGTTGTCATGATTCTCGAGGTGAGACACGGAGAGAGAGGACCCAGGTGCAGACAGCGGGTAAGGGGTTAACAAATAATTTAATAAATAATAAAACAAAGACCCACGAGGGGGTAACAGAACAAAACATGGATACATAACATGACAGGACTAAGACTAACTACACTGAAACAAAACTTAAATTAACTCTTTGACATAAACTACACATGACTAAACTAACATAACACAGGAACTCACCACACAAACCACAATGAACCAGCACAAGACAGAAGACACAAGGGCATTAAATAAGGGAGCAAATCAAGAGGGGAACAGGTGTAGGCATTCAATAACGAGGTAACAAGAGGATGGGAACAATGGAAGGCCATAAGAACAATAATTGTCTCTCTCCACATTTAACATGAGGTTCTGTCATGATCCTGCCACTAAATCAAGAGAAACATGACATGATGCAGCAGAATCATGACATAAGCCTCTCCTAAAGGAGCAGCAACCTGATGCTCCTCAAGGCACAAACAAGACAAGACAGACTGTGACAATGGCAACATAATACAACATGACAATACAATAAATCAAAACGGGCAAGCACAAGAGTCCAAGGGAAGTCCAAACAAGGGCTGACACGGACACGATAGCCGGCATGACAGGTACCAGACACAAACAGGATAGCCGGCAAACACGAACAGGACAGCAGGCAGACACGAAACAGGGTAGCCGGCAGACACGGAACAGGCATGCACCGGGCTGGAATGGCCGCATGCACCGGGCTGGAATGGCCGCATGCACCGGGCTGGAATGGCCGCATGCACCGGGCTGGAATGGCCGCATGCACCGGGCTGGAAATGCCCGGCTCCGCCGGGCGGGAATGCCCGGCTCCACCAGACGGGAATGCCCGGCTGCACCAACCTGGAATGCCCGGCTGCACCGACCTGGAATGCCTGGCTGGGGATCGGTTGCAGGCAACAGGATTCCGGCAGCTTCGACCCTGGAGGGAAGACCGGCGGTCTCAACCCTGGAAGGCAGTCCGGCGGTCTCGGCCCCGAGCGGAAATCCGGCAGTCTCAACCCTGGTAGGGAGTCCGGCGGCCCCGACTCAGGAGGGAGTCCGGCGTTCTCGACCCTGGAAGGGAGTCCGGCAACCTCTAACCCTGGAGGAGAATCCGACAGCCTCAACTGCTGCCACAACGATCCCTCTGTCTGCTGGGTCCGATTATGGCTGGTTCATTCTGTCATGATTCTCGAGGTGAGACACGGAGAGAGAGGACCCAGGTGCAGACAGCGGGTAAGGGGTTAACAAATAATTAAATAAATAATAAAACAAAGACCCACGAGGGGGTAACAGAACAAAACATGGATACATGACAGGACTAAGACTAACTACACTGAAACAAAACTTAAATTAACTCTTTGACATAAACTACACATGACTAAACTAACATAACACAGGAACTCACCACACAAACCACAATGAACCAGCACAAGACAGAAGACACAAGGGCATTAAATAAGGGAGCAAATCAAGAGGGGAACAGGTGTAGGCATTAATCAATAACGAGGTAACAAGAGGATGGGAACAATGACGAGACCGGAGAGAGTATGGAAGGCCATAAGAACAATAATTGTCTCTCTCCACATTTAACATGAGGTTCTGTCATGATCCTGCCACTAAACCAAGAGAAACATGACATGATGCAGCAGAATCATGACAAATGTTTTGGAATCTAAGGATATGACATAAATATACAGTATAACAGCATCAATTCTGGTGCACTTTGCGTTTTGTTCTATCTTGTAGTACTATAAACACTTGAGGGCCAACAGGTAGTTTGAGGCCCAGAAGATCTTGTTTCTAAAAAAACCTCTTCTTAGGCTGGTAGTTATACATTTTCAATATCACTTCACAATTTCATAGATTTAAAATGAAATACAAACACTTGTGCTACAGTTTCTCCAG
This sequence comes from Barbatula barbatula, assembly GCF_947034865.1. Taxonomy (NCBI): domain Eukaryota; kingdom Metazoa; phylum Chordata; class Actinopteri; order Cypriniformes; family Nemacheilidae; genus Barbatula; species Barbatula barbatula. The sequence continues at coordinate 4,843,706 of NC_136782.1, read as the reverse complement.
GAGCTTAAACATTCAAAAGTGTTTATTTTCTCAAGAGTGTACTTTTCTCGAGTCTTTGTCTGTCTATTTCTCACCAGAAAGCTTTTCACCATTTTAAGACATCCTTCAACTACACTAGCAAACCAATGCTGATTGCCATCAACCTTTATCTTGCTCTGAAAGTTTAGGGCAACTTTCCTGCTGTCTGTGTGATGACTGCCGCGCACACAAAGCGTTTCTTAGGCCTTCCTTTGCTGGCTTTACTGACAATGTTATTGTCCTGACACCTGATATATCAAAACAAGTCCAGTGTCGAGATTGATGGGCTTTAGTGAGAGCTCAGCCTTTTAACCTCCATACAATAAAGGAAGGCGTCTCGATTCAGAGCGCCACTGCGGAGTGATTTGCTCAGTCGTCCGTCACTGTCACGCCGCTCTGCCATAGAGGCATCGCCATGCGTGCTTATAAATACCTCAATCACAACAGGGTCTGCTCTTCAGACTCTCTCTTTTACTTTCTCTTGGTCTGTCACGCCTACTCAAGCATAATACACAACTTAGTTACGTCTCATGGTGCATCATTCCTACAAGGAAAGTGAGAATAGTTTTGCAGGTAGCTATTTGAAAGTAAGGATGATGTTATCAAGATGGTATTACATAACTTTTCAAGATCGCTAAAAAGTATTGGGACATTTACAAGAAGTGTTTCACCTGTGATGGGTGTTTCACCTCAGTGTTTCACCTATTGTACTTTTCAAAAAATACCAGATGCAAACTTTTCTATTGTTAAAATATTATTTTTCCCATTTCATGTCTAAAACTGCTTGGAAAACACGAACTGTGCTGCTCCCTGTCTACATATGACCCGCGGGGTCACTCGGAAAAATAATGCGCGTCGCGACCGCAACGAATATGCACGCGGAATAGATGAAAATGTGAATCGGGCCTTAGACAGCTAACTAACAAGCAAGCAAAGAAACACACAAATCAGTGTATCCATTACTTTGGTAATGCTTTCTAATTTTTTTATAAAACTGACATACAATAAAACAAGATATGAAATTATAAACTGCACATTAATAACGTTACATATAAACGCTTGCACTGCCATCTTTTTGAAGACACTCCTATGTATGTATTTCTGATTTATTTACACACGTGTTGCATCTTACTGTTGTGTAAATGCAATATTGCTCTTGTAGTCATGTATATAGTGCTCTTATATCAGCGGCTGGCCTTATCAAAGCCATGCTGATATAAGAGCACAATATACACTCCTACTCAGGGGTTAATATTGCTTTAATAATTATATGTAGTGAACTAATTTCCTTCAAGCAGCTGTATACAAAACTTTTCTGCATATGCCATAAAACGTTTTTTTTTGCCTTCCTTTTGTCATTCAACTTAATATTTTAAATCATGAAACGTGATGAAATTGCTTAAACTATTTTTGATGAGATAAAGAAACGTGCTCTTATTGCTTGTAAGAAATGGTTTTACCACAATTGAACTTTGTTTGTTAACATGGTAAGTTGAATGAACTAATTCAGAAACTTCATCCAGAATCCAAATAAACATCGAAACAATTAAACTTAATAAAAAGTTACATTGCATTTTATAGAGTTAATACATTTTATAAATATAAATAATGCGATCTCAGGAATACATATCAGACTTGTTGACTCAACTAAAAGTCTATTTTATAAAGACAGACAACACCATAACAATTTAAGGTCCCACATTACCTTTTAAACACGCCACCTGTCTCACATTTTTGGGTGGCGTGTCGAACACATCGAAGTAGTCAAAACAGACTTGTCTCTGATTTCTGCACCTGCTGCGTCTTTTCCTTAGTATCGGTCTCCTAAACTAATAAATTCTCACCGTGGGCTTTACAGGCTATGGTTCAGCCGTCCGAGAAAAAGCAGGTCTGTTTTACAGCCCTGGTCACACATCGTCCTTCAGTCTGCTGTGTTTGAGACAAACCACGCCAGCTTTATACCTCTCTAAAGGTCAGGGCTATAGGAGAGAGGATCAATGATTTCCAGTGCGGGCCGCAGTGGCGGATGTAAAGCTAGAGTCTTGTAGTGATTAGAATGCAGAGCTCTTTGGCAACCCGGTAGGTCGAGTCTTCGCTGGAACAGGAATAACTACATGTATTGACTCATAAGTCGATGTGTCTGTTCAGGCGGTGGGGTCAGCTCGCTGTCGGCAATTAAGAGAGACTCAACGCCAACTCTGACAATATGGAGAAAAGCAATTCTTAGGCCTTTTAGGAGAACGTTTTGAGGATTGAAGGGCGTCTGGTAGAGTTGGTAAAAAAGTGAGTTATATAAAGTGTTCAATATGTGGGTACTTGGCTAAAAGTTAAGGCACCGTGGAACGTGAATTGGAATGAATTGTATAAAGTTTTAAAACAAGTAATTAAATGTGCTTAGGTATCAAAACCTACTCATTTATTAAAGTGCTACTGTACATTTAAATGTGGGAATAAAACACTAAACAATGCAATATTAAACTAATATAACTGATTTTCCTCGTACCAGAAATTAATTTGAACCTGCCGGCACACCAGTGGAATAAATGCATAACTGAATTCATAATACGGTTTATATTTTGTGAGATGACTGTGTTAGACTAAAAACCATTAGACGTTGTTTTGAAAGCACCTGGCCATTGTTGATTCACATTTGATTAAGTTATAAATAAATAAATATAAACAGATTTTTAGACCATTTGTGAACTAACAAATGTTATTCTGTAACTTCATTAGCATTTCACGTGGTTCTTTGTGGCAAAATGGTTTTTCAGATTATAAAAGAGTAAGAAAGAGATGGTTCTTTGAAGAACCTTTGACTGAATGACTCTTTGTGGAACCACAAATGGTTATTCCATGGCATCGCTGTGAAGAACCTTTACAGCACCTCAAATTTAGAGTGTATGGAGCCTACTGTATACTGCGGGTTGCTTACTGTATACTGCGTGGTATATTTGGATTTGTTTGTTTGTTCATTTTGCAATTTGTGCATCACATGTTTTCACAAAATCAACGGCCTTTGCATCCCCCCCATAAGTTGTCATGTCCCAAGAACTACAGTATATGTTTTAATTCCCAGATCTTTATATTGGTCTTTTGAGTGACAATGCAAATTGGAACATCAACTAAAAGTGAACTATAAGACAATTGTAAACTAACCAACCAAATAAAAAATTAACAAATGCAAAAAAATGCTAATAATGAATAAACATATTTCTTAAAGCGTTCCTACAAAGACATATTTTTAGATAAAAATATTATCTTCTATAAATATTTAGAAGTAAATCTTTAGTGTATTTCTCCCAAAACAACAATTTACCCACCCATTCTAAAACGGTCATTCTAAACCTGTATGTCTTTTTTCTTCTTCTGCAGAACACAAACAAATATATTTTGAAGAATGTTGGTAACCATACAACACTGATCCCATTGACTTCCATTGTATGAAGATAAAATTACAGAGACATTGCTCAAAACATCTTCATTTGTGCTCCACAGAGGAATGAGTCATATACAAGTTTTAAATGACACGAGGGTGAGTAGATAATGTCCGAATTTTAATTTTTGGGTGAGCTATCCTTTTAAGATCCTTTTTCCATGAACTTTCAGTATTGGCACCCTTTGGATTCATTATTGACTGTTTTTGTATTACAGTTTGTTGCCATGGTGAGCGGAGTACTTTTGATCTCACAATAGCAGTGAGTGGATGGGCGGGTGGAGTAGGGTTCAGTTAGCATAATAGTGTTGGAGTAATTACTCTAATTATATGACCAGCAATGTTACTGCCGCAAGACAATGATAATCAGTCCCTTTCTATTCACGCTCCATACACAAATCATGAAATGAATACTGCCCAGCGATACCATCTAATCTCCTGTATATACGTTTTACAGGGGAGATTATCTCTATGTAGAATTTCACGTCTATAGCTTAGAGCTCTGCCATGATAAAGCTTTTGACCTCCTCTTTGAAAGTCGTCAGTGAATGATGGCATAATGAGAAAAAACTGTGTAGGATGCTGAGAGAGGCTGAGCAATTTCACCAGTCTGTATTGCGTTGTGCTACTCCTGAACTCAAGTTGTCTCTCCTACACTACATGGTTAATTACAAACCCTATATAAACATTATTTTAATAATGACTTGGAGTTGGAGTATGTCATTTCATCAATGTTAAAGTGGCAATCCGTAAACTCGTTTGAGTAAAAATGTATTATTGAGCAAGAACACGAAAGAACTGTGTTTTAAACTGTGTCATCCCACTTGCTTGATTTACCACAAAAAGCTGGTAACAGTTATTTGTAAAGAGACTTTCCCGAAAACAATAATTATTATTGGCAAGGCATTTCAAAAGTGGCGGGAACTCTGTGAACAGAAAGGATTGAAAACAGATGCCGACATGTCTTTAAATTGCTTCTGAACTGGTAAGACATTTCTATATTTCAATAGATAACACAAAAACCGCAGCGCACTGGCTGTGTTAATATAGACTGGTACAGTTTCATTGGTTGTTTTTTCTGTCTTTGTTACGTTTATTATGATAAATGTCATTTATTTTGTGTTAGCTACGAGCGAAAGCAGATCACCACTACTCCAAGAAAACCATTTCCGGTCAACATTAGGTCGTGCGAAGATCACATCGAATGAGAAATCACATATGTCTAGGCAGGCATTATTGATTTACGAATTTGAATATACATAACACATAATAACAATGATTCGCAGCATTTGATATATATAACAACCTTTCGCAATGCGATTACTTATAAAACATTTATTTAAAAACTGCCAACTGTGGTAATTATCCAAAACGTAAAAGATGCGCTACTGATGTTTAAGGTAAGATTCCGACCGGTGCACTGTCTTAGGACACATACGTCTCAAAACATCAAACTCATCCGCGCAGTTGAGCAGTGCTGAATCACACCTCTGGTAAATAAAATACATCCGCACATCACCTGCAGCAGCAATTTTTAACTGAGATGGCGACAAAGAGGCCATTCTTACGGATTGCCCCTTTAAAATGGCTTGTCCCAACTCATTGTGCACTAATGTATAATAGAGACCTGGATTGCTCATGATGTCATAACATTGAAACCTCGGCGCCACCGTGTTGGTTTGCCCATACATACTGAATTTATAAGAAGTTATAAGATGTTAACAAATGAGCCACAGGAAATGCGTGTCTTAGATAAAACTATCATCTTTTTGTTGAATTCACTTCCAAATGAAGCATTTACAAACGTGCGTATCACATCCTCAAAATGCAAACTCTTTAACACTACATTGGGTATAGAACTATAAAAACCATATTGAGCTTAAATTTTGTTAAAATATATATTGAATTAATATCATGGAATTACGGTAGAGGTTGATTTGACATACAGTAGATAATTTCACAATGAACAGAAAGGTCAAAGCAGATCTAATGTGTTGCTTCATTCCATGGCTCATCTGTTTCATTCTTTACAGTTACACTTGACCTGGCAGTGTATCCTCAGTCTATGATTCTTTAAATCACGAGGCAGTGATTATTATGATCTAACCTTTAAAAAAGTAGAGAACTCTTTGACCCGCTCTCTGTAAAAAAGACAATGAATATTCAGAGACCATATGAAGAATAAGCCTCTCTTCTCCATCCAGAAAAGCAGGCCGACGTAACTCGAACCTACCCAGTGAATGAAAGAAAAAAATCCACAACAATGTGAATACTGGGCACAGTCCAAAAGAGCTAAAATGGAATTCTCATTGCTGGGTGTGAACGAAACTGGATGTTTATCCTGTCCTTGCGTGTATAGGGATTATTAAATTGGTTGCTAGCTATGCCTTAACTGATCCAATTAGGAGCAATAACAATAATATCATGAAGAGAGCAATACAGTTAGTGAAATCATTGGGATTTTTTCATGTACAGAGAAAATATTATATTCTAGCTAAAAGCCTGTGAAATAGCAAACGCAGCTTACTGTCAGACAGAGAAGCATCTCTTTGGATCAGAGCTACACAGTGTACCTTGAATTTAGTTTATTTCCATATGAATAACAATATATACAGCAGACTGCAAATTACCAAAAAAAGTGTTTATTGCTTCTGTGAAACTGCTTTCTGCAGGGTTTGATAACCTGCATTAAAATTCATTCTTGGGTGTTGCGAAACAGCAAAAACACCGAAAAAATTAGCTAAATAAATCACCGGGGCTGTACAAAATGTAAGCAACAAAATAATATATATAATAAAAAAGAGTAAATGATGTTAAAGCCTATTTTTATCAGACAGCTTTCTGGAACAGTTGACTCAGGTCATGACATGATACAATAAGACTCTATAAATAATTGTTTTCCTCTCTTGTATCACTCCACAGTTGCTTTCTTTTAAAGGGATGATTTGCCGGAAATACGTGTTTTTCTTTGTCTTTGCCGTGTTATAAGTTGCCCATGCATGTATTCGACACGTTAAATTGTCGAAACAAAAGATGTATTTTTTCTAGAAGCAAATGCCTTGTGTAACCACACCCTGGCAAATCTACCTCAGTTCCTTACACGATTTGACTAAGGGCCCCAAAATCTAAATGCAAGGGGCCTTGAAAATCTCATTGTACAGTCGCCGGCGCAACCATGTCGCGGAGACGATTTGTGTTTCGTTGTAAAAAGAAATCCTCTTTGCTTGCCCTGCCAAAAGACGATACAACAAAAAACAAATGGTTAAATTTTATTTTCAACAGCTTGATGTACATTGATCAAGAAGCAGTGGCCGCGGCAAGTAAACAGTCACTTTAGTTGCAGCCTGAACACATAATTTATTTAGAAAATGCGTTTGAGTAAACGTGACGCTATTGCAGAGTTTCTTGATGTGAGGGAGTGGTTTAGGCAGACCAATCACAATGCTTGGAAATGCTTCACATATTCTTGGAAAGGCTACAGTGTAGGTCGGACACAGAAGTAAAAATTGGGCTTTATTTTTTTGGATCGGTGTGAATTTGCATTAATGTGCAGTCACCTGGTACTTTTTACAATTTAAACCCCTAGAAGACCCCTAAATTAACCTTTAGATACAGTGTGGCTTCTGAACATGTATAAACCTTAAAGTCACACTAATGATTTTCATTGTATTAGATAACAAAATATCAAAGCAGTCGTTATCTGGAAACTGTGCTACAGCTTTTCTCAAACCTAATTGTTCCGAGCTATTTTTGCTTAATGGCTTTTTAGAGACTTCTATTCCAAGTCCTCCAATAGTGACTATTCTGAGCTGTGACATCAAAGGCAGCCAGCAGAGTCCATTTCATACTTTAAGAGCCCTTGAAAATAAAGGGCACTCGTAAGTATGCAAGATATATTCATAAAGGACAAGCACTGCACAAAGATTTTATTTTTTGCCGAATACAAAACAACTTTTGAATGATAAAGAAAAAACATTTTTTGAAACCAGATGTTGAAGTAATCCCATCTACCAGGGTCATGCCAACCAGCCGAATAGCTTTAAGTTAACATAGCTGTAGTTTGTCACATTATCTCCGGATATATTCCCCAAAGTTTGACAACCAAAATCCCACAATACAGTATGTCAATATGAAATATTAGCAGTTGATCTCAGGTTGTTAACTCCTGAAATAAAGATGTGCTATAGACTGTTTCATTGGACGTGCGCTCGCCTTGGACTGCAATTAACTTCAGGTCTGTGTTTGTCTGTGTTTGATTTTGGTATTGCAGTCTAAATTCAAAATGTTGGAGAGACAAGTTTAGCCAAGTAACGGTTCTTCTTGTATTCTTTGGCTTGTTATCAGAAATAATCTACGGGCACTCTATTGTATGTAAATGTCTCCCGGAAGGTAAGAGCAGTCTACGATCGCCCGCATGCAGTTGTTTATGTTATTTCTGTAAAAACATCTATATTCCAGGTCCTATTATTCATAATCCCTCTTTCATCACTGTTTTATAGCCTGTAGATTCACTACAAATGTTCATCAGTTTAGCATAATTTAGTTAAAAGGTAGCCTTGTCTGTTTTGCATGCAGTCACACAAAGTCTTCTATAATTAAATTCTGCTCATCTCTCCATCTTATAACACCTTTATAAGTATCAGTGTTTGCTTTCTGTAACACATGAAAGTATAATTATCCCCAATGACAAGTCAAACTGCATATCCCAGCTGAAAGCAATGAGAGAAAATGAGTTCAGGTCCTTGATAATGTCAGCATAACAATTGCATGTGAGTGTGAGTTGTATATGCATCTGGCTTCTATTTTATTCTCTCTCGGCATTAAATCACACAAACCCTACCTAATCAGACGTGATAAAGATATTCATGAAGCAGTGTGCATGGGTGTCAGTCTGTGAAAAAGAGCTCAGAAGAGCTGCGAAATGAGTTTGAATCAGCGATGTTGTGGAAACCTGATTTAGAATGAGACTCATTCAAAGACTACGTGAAATCCAAATTAGAGTTTTGTGGCTTTTTGTGCACATGTAGCAGGGCTTCTTTAGCCTAGCATACTCACTTTTGACATTCGTGCTTATTTACAGTCTACAGTCTCGAGTACAGTCTTTATAATCCCGAAAAATGGAGCAAGAACATTGATGACCGATGTCGCACTGTTGTGATTTTCAAATGCAAGTCTCAGCATTTCATAAAAAAAATATATCAAAATCTTGTATCTTAAAACAGCATATTAAGATTCAAGTCGACAATGAAACACTTTATTCCTAGAATGGTGCACATCCTTCGCACATCTTCTGTGTCAAACATAACTCTGGGTCAAACATAAATATTTTGAGTAAAAAGACATATGCACATTTATGTTTTAATGATAAATTGATGTCAATTTACTTGGATTGCTGTGGAAAAAGGGCTGATATCATAAACTACAGCATATTGGCTTCTGAAATAAAAAACTTTGAATTAAAAAATTGCCCTTCCCAAACATCATCAAAACGCTACTAAAAAAAAGAACTTGTTAGCCCCTGGTCACTGAATATGCATGACGAGCATACAAGGCTTACTTCAAAATATATCATTTCTGTTCCAAGAAGTTCAAAACGTTTGGTTCGACTTTTTTTGAACTGAGGATTAGAGAAAAGTCTACGAGGTAAAAAGGTCCATGTTGTGAAATTCACGTGGATGATATTTTTATGTCAGATTAGAATGAATCTGCCTCACATTAACCAGTCAAATGAAACCCCAAAGCAGCACTGTTTATCATTTAAATGCATTCAATTTCCCATCATGCCCAGATCACGTGATTTACGCGTCAGTCCCCTTTGAGATAACTGCAAATTAAAAAGGCTCAGTTTCATTATCTTTATTGAACTATGTTCCCATTGCAGCTCAGCGTTTCCCACAGCCAATAAGACATCACAGAAGGGATGCATACAGAGATGCCACACAAGACTGCTGTGTGTAGTAATTTCAATGCATTTCATTTTTCCAGTTTAATGTGCAGAGATGTATATATAAGGTTTTAGTGTGTCAGTTTACCTAGAATGATAAATGCTGTGGCCATTTTTAAAATCTGTTTTGCAGAATGACATTCATATTTTTACAGTATCTCGACCAATGGTACGAGCTGGAGCGCAGAACTTCCTGTAAGACTGAACAATGCAAAGAAGGGACAAAGATACAGATGAAATGACATGGACTTAATTTAACTATGGACTAATTAACCTAGCCAACCTTCCAAAACACCACAGTAACACCCTGGCAACCACAGAACACCTTAACGGCAGAAATATACCAGCATCAGGACGATAAACCATCTCCTTTTTCGCTTCAACACAAAC